>NC_081346.1:58010459-58024338 GCF_029784015.1 Lycium ferocissimum | reverse complement strand
TTGAAGTTGGGAATTAATAACTGTTTCAACCCTTTCCTTCTTCGTGAATGCGAGACAAGCTCGAGAACCCACTGCTCAGGCTTGACCCGGCCCATACCCAAATTCTTCTTCGCCAAAGCGAGCCCGTGCTCGCAAACGCAATCCCTTTGGTCCCCTTTCCTCATGAATGTAAGGCCTTCTTCGCGAACACGAAACCAGATTCAGTTGAATCCAGAAAAATCTGGTTTCTCCAATTCCCGATCCAACACCCGAAACTCACCCGAGATCCCCCAAACACAAACTAAATATGCATTTCTATCATAAAATCCACTATGAACTCGCTCGCGCACTTAGAATTCCCAAAAGAAGTCGTCCTGACCAGGGGTTAACTAAGGTCAACTTCAAAACCATAAATTCTCATAAACTCAACCAATGACCCAAAACACTTCCGAAAGCCTCGGGACCCGAACCAACTATTGTACTAAGTCACAAATCACATTTCAAACATAAAAAAATTGTCAAAAGTCGAATCCGAACACGTTTGCGCAAAATTCAACTTTTAGTCAAAGTCTTCATTTTCGAAACTCAAAGAAACTCAAACTTAGGATTTTTCTCTCCGAAACAAATCCGATTGCCTGGGGACACGTTCCACCCCTTCCCGCAAGCTAAAATTACCAAGATAGGATCATAGAAAAGGTTATTTTGGGAATAACGGACCTAAAAGTGCTAAACAACAAATGGATCGCTACATTGGTCATGAAGCTGTGATTTGCAAAAGCAAATCTCAAAAATATGAAGCACATGCTCAAGTGGTCGCCAATGAAGAAGAAGCAAAATAATAATAATAAGAAGAAGAAGAAGAAGAAGAAGAAGAAGAAGAAGAAGAAGAAGAAGAAGAAGAAGAAGAAGATCACTTATTTATGGCAACACATTTTTCAACCATGAAGTGTGATTTTTGGTTGATTGATAGTGGTTGTACAAACCACATGACATATGATAAAAATATCTTTAAGAGTTCATGTCTATGGGAAACAAGAAAGTCATAATCGAGAATGATGACTATATTCCTACAAAATAAAAAGGGACACGTTGCAATCAAAACAAGCTCAGGTATAAAAATAATTCAGAGTCCTTTACGTGCATGATATTGATCAAAATCTGTTGAGTGTTGGCCAACTAATTATAAAAGGATTTAAGTTGATATTTGAAGACAAGTATTGTCGAATCTTTGATGCCACTAAGCAGGAGATGTTACGAGTTAAAATGAGAGGTAAAAACATCTAATTTAATCAAACAGAAGATGAACACAAGCTAAGCCGGAATCTTTTGTTGATAATCAAGAGTTGCAACTTGCAGAATTGAATCAAGCTAACTGCAAGATCAAAGATTAATTCACAGATTTAATCACGAGGCAAATTTAACCCAAGACTGTAATCTACAATTCAAGATCCAAGAAGGAGTGTTGATAATACTTCTCAGTGTATTACAGAAATAAAACAGATAGTTGCATTATTTTTAGAGGATTTGCAGAAAATCAGCTTATCAGTAGCTGCCTTTTAGGATTTCAAATTATTTTCTGTTAGAGTCCTTTGTGGGTATAATTTAGGCATTAATTTCCTCTTTCTTTGTGATTTGGTTTTGCGGATAAGTCTGTAGCATATTTTTTCTATTTTCACTTAGGATTTGAAGCTATAATTTTATGTATCTAAGTGATTAATAGGCTTAGATCCTTTTGACTGCTTTGCCATTATATTTCTTTTAGTTTTTCTCTGTTATTTCTCTATGTTTATACAGCTAAATACCGACAAGAAGACTTGACATCTCTATGAATTATTGGCATCGATGCAAATGAATGTACGTAAGCAAGTGAATTTATTGTTTATACAACAATTCTTAGCCTATGTTGCCAATATCAACAAGTCGCTCCATTCTGATTGTGGATGTGCTCGTAAAGAGTTCCATGAGAAATGTATTCATAGACCAGTGAAGGCACTTCAGCTTCCAAAAAACACTCAAAGAGTCTCACCACATTTTAATGATTGACTTGAGTGAGAATAAGCACCTCATTTATAGGGGCGGAATTAAGTAGGCTCCAGGGGGTTCATTCGAAGCCCATCGGCACAAAAATTACACTGTATATACAACGTTAAAATTATTCTCTTATGTATAGTAGATGTTGAACCCCCTTGGCTTCTTCGTGTATTTACTTCCTCATATTGTTGAACTCCCCTGATGAATATCCTGGCTCTGCCACTGCTCATTAATGAACTATTCAAACTGACCCTCATCCACAAACATAGACTTTTTGTTGCAACTGTTACGGTTCGTTTTTACGCGGGTAAGGCATAAAAGTTACTACAAGGTTGTTGGTGCTCTAATTGGATTTAGTATTTTTTAGAGTCGTCACCTAATTTATTAGGAAAAACTAGGAAAATCGGGTTTAAAGATTTTTTCAAAAAATGAGTAAAAAATCTTTTGGACCAAAGTTCGAGCTAAGGGTTCTGGTGATCCCCTAGGGAAGGTTTTACGCACCCTAGTATTAAAGATCCGTAAAATACGGTTGACCTACGAGCTTCCATGTGTGATTAATGTACTTATTTTAAAAGTGTTTACTTTTTCGCAAAAAAAAAAACGTCATTTCATTGCATATCATGGTTTCAAGAAAAAAAAAAATTCTTATAAAAAGGGGTTTTTTTTTTTAAAATCCACATAAGAGTCGCTACTATTCTAGTCCTAATAAAATGGGTTTAGTTCTTATGGGTTTTATATATAAAAAAATATGGAGAATATTCTCCGTTTTGTTTTATATATATATATATATATATATAATATATATAAAACAAAATCGAGTTTGGTTTATTTTTTATTTATTTGAAGCCATAGGTCAATAACATTCTACATCCAAATCCATTTATCCTCATACTTAGTCAAAAACATTTTTTAGTCCAATAAATCTTTGGGCCAAAACGTTAAAAAAGGGTCCATTACCTCCAATTTTTGCCAAGACTCAATTTTCAGTTTTCAAAATATTTTCGGATTGTGCTTAATATCAACAACCTCAGAGCCCATTTTGCCATCAAGGATAAACCACATTTTTTCCACTTTGCAACCCAATCCGCTTTTTTTTATTTTTTTTTATACAAAACTCACAAATAAATCAAGTTGATGGGCTAAAGGCCCAAAATTATTTTTTACCTTCTAAAAAGAATGAATTCTTCCCAGGTTTTCATTGCCAAAAGCCCAAAAAAAACTCGCCAACTAACCATTTGAGAAAAGCATAATTTATTTCATCCAAAATATATGTTTGATTATTAAACTTAACGAAATCAGATTTAAATGCCAATTTTTCAGTTGTGCAAAATCAAAATTAAACGAGTTTGAAAAGGGTTTTGAGCGACTTCCTAAAATACAAAGCGTTTGATTTCCTAAGTCTACACATGTATAGGGGTTTCACTATTTCACATGTTTGATATACAACATATACATATCAAATAAAATAAAGAGAGGGAGGAGATGATTTCTTTTCAAACTGATGGGCCTACCCGAGCCCATCAGTGCCATTTTCACCCATTGGCTGGGCCTTCAAATAAATTTGCTTCCCTTTCCCATTTGTTCTCAGACGGACTTGATCAAGACAGGGAAGCCCCAAAGAGTGGTATTTCATGCAAGCAAAGAGAGGGAAACACGGATTAGAAAGTATCTAAACAACAACTGAACTTAATGAAGAATATTTAGTATAGCATGCGAAAGTCATACAATTAAAATATATACTACACTTTAATAGAAATAACTGGACTGAAAGTAATACACTCACATTGGTGGAAACAAACAAAGGAGCAGGCCCAAAAATTAAGAAGCTGCAGGCTCGATACATTAAAGACCATATGAATTGTACTAATCAGAGAAGCAGGACCAATATTAGAAATGAATGGAAGCAAAGTCCACAAAATCATCTGCCTAAATAAACACTATCATACAAGCAAAGATGCACAATTTTTCAGCCAATATACGATAGATATACACCCATGGAGATGCAACAATAACTCAAAAAGGAAAGTTTTTACCTCCCTAATCCTGATGTCGCACAAGATCCAAAGGGTTTCTAGGAACCCCAGGCATGGCAGACACCAGGGGAGGTTTAAGCTTAATCCCCAAGTGATATTTCATTTCTCCACTATGTATTGAATCCATAATATATATGAGAAGAATTGTCCAATACTTATGTTTTACCCTATGGTAAAAGAAACTAATATTGATATTCCATACACACAGCATACAGTCCTAAGGTCAATCAATTAATATAATGAAAAGGTATAGATCAAAGCACAAATGACCCCTCAAACTAGACTAAGATTTTAAGGAAGTAAGGAAAGCATAATCCCCCAAGCACCAGTCATAAAGGAAAGCACATAAATAAACAAATGAGATCCCAATCATATTAGGATAGATAAAAACCCAGTACTCAATTAAAGGTTGATCAAGGCAAAGAAAAAATTTCCATTCTCATAGGTGGTATATCTCAGTTAATCAGATATACAGCCCTTGTATACTAGAGGCATACCAGGCCATATATCACCTGATATACTGGGATATATTTCCCACTCAAACCCCAACTATGAATGACATATACCAGATAAATAAATAAAAACAAGACTTTGTGGCAACATATCAAACCAAATTAGTACACAGCCCAGCTTTCACATAGAGAGAAAAGGAAAAACCAACAATTCCAATTCATTATTATTGCTTAGGTGAGACTTTCTTAGTTATACAAAGTGTGACACCTAATCATCAAGCGACTGCTTTATTCTTTACCATAAGTCAAATATTAAACTTCAAATAGAACCCTCATGGCAAACAGTCCCAAAGGAAGGCATAATTCCAAAGTTCAATCCCTCAGTATATCAAACTGATTACTTAACAAGTTTGCAAATGATTAGCTTAATTACCATAGATCCTTTAATGTCATATGTGGGATTCATTTGTCATAACAATTTCCCAATAGATGGATTAATGACTAAATAACACCCAACAGGTTCATGAAGGACTCAGACACTTAAACTTTGCAGACAAAATGAAAACAAGCTCTTTCACAAGTTGGAATGATCAGACAAGTCATAGGGACCCTTAAAAATCTTCAAAGAGACACATTTTTACCCTTTTAAAATCATACAGAGGCACAAACAAGCTACAGAGTAGAAATGAAAATAGGGAATATGCCTTTGACAGTGTTCCAATAATGGACTAGAAAATACTCAAGTTGGCAAAATACATGAGGACCAGATGGGACACTAAAAAACTAGAAGCAAACAACTTGTAATATTATCTATTGTCAATTAGGTAAAAAGGGGCTACCACATAATAGAGATTACAAGCAAATTCAAAGCAGTTCAACCCATACTTAGGCTCATCAAGACTAATGACAAGATCAGAACAACCTGGCCACTTAATGTTAACAGGTTTAGGCTTATTTTAATGCCATTACCACACTTAACCAAGCTGTAAGACTTCATCTATTAGTTTAGACTATAAACAAAACCTTATTATGTATAGGGGCAACTAGAGTGCTATTTATCAAAATAGTCTCAAACAAATTTACAGTACTTAATGTAGGTTGTCATCACATGACATAGAAGCTTAATAAAACCACATATAGGACACTTTCCCAAACTAAGCCAGTTAAACTAATTAACCACATGAACATGGTTGACCAAACAAGCTAAATTATTACTTTGATGTGCCTAATTAAACAGATTGGATAGCATTATGTGACTAGTGTTCCCAACAGACTAAACTGCCCAATTTATATATAAGTATAATCAAATCATGAAACATTAATACCTCAAGTTTCAGCAACTATTAACAACAGATTTCTTTAATCAAAAATGGTCTAGGGGAGATCTTAGACATATTAGCCAATTTCAAACATTACACAATTTAGATCCTCTTGACACTTATCTAAAGACAAACATGATAGGAAACCAATTAGTACCTCACAACAACAACTAATGATCTCTATTATCAGGAATATATTTAGTGACTATAGCCTTTTATCATAATGTACTTAGCATATTTCCCAATTTAGGAATATATTCAGTGACTATAGCCTTTTATCATATTGTACTTAGCATATTTCCCAATTTTCATGAACATAATCTCAATATAATCCCTTTTTAACTCTAAGTAGATCAATCTACACAACATAGTTTTATACCACCATAATAAAACCAAACAGACTTAGTATTTGAACAAGATTCATGGACCATATATTAAACTGATAAAGGGAACCAATCACATAATCCTACACTAAACCATTACAAGCAACTTAACTAATGCATCATATAAAGAAGTCAAGTACATGGTCCTTCTAAAAACTAATCACATCAAACATAATCTATACTAATTATTAAACTAAATGGGCAATTAACCAAGCTGACTACTAACTATAATATATGAAAAAACAAATAATTTAAACATATGATTCTTAATACAAGTAAATAGATATTCAAGAACTAACTCTAATGCATTAATGACAAGAAAAAAGTAAGGATTTTACCTCTTTTTCGTGCAACCTTGTCGAGAATTGGAATTAGAAACCTTTTGCTCCTCAAATCCAGACTCAACCACACAGCACAAATAACAATTTTAAAATTAAACTTCTTAAACTCTAGTCTCAAAGCAAATATTGCCAAAACTTGAGTTTAAGTCTCTATTTTTATTTGTAAAATTTTTTCTTCTCCTTTCAAAATGCGGATAAAGGACCTTTTTATAGCAGTTCCCCAAATCACTCAAACCCTAGGTTTTTGATGTGGGATAAATCCCAAATTTGAGATTTCCTCCTCACCAATTGTTATTATAGGGCTAGGATCGAGTCAAAACAACATCAAAGAACCAGATTAGGCCAGCAAAAAATCAATCCACAGGGTTCTTCATGAACCAATCAAAAATCATCAACACATACCAATAAAATCCATTAAGGAAGAACAGAGTTGACCGTTTGAATATTAGAAAAGTAAAAAGAAAAAGCATGCTAATACCTTGTTTGGATAATGATTGACGAAGAGAGGGTAACACATTAATTGTGTTCCCTCAAATAGTCGAATAAATATCGTATAAAGTAAACAATACACTGTACGTTACCACATTTGGGACGATGACGCAGAGAGAGAATCCCAAGGGGACCACGGCGGCTAGGTTTTTGGGAAAGGCTAGATGAGGAAAGAAAAGGAAAGGGCAAAGGGGACTTTGGCTGGCCTTGCCCTTTTGGATGGACTAGGTCCATTTAAAAAGGAAAAGGTTTTACACACACACACACATATATATATGTGTGTGTGTATTTTGGCCCGTGTTCTTAAATTAATTGATTATTTAGTAAATCGTCTTTAAATTTTATCTACTCATTAATTTGCATTTTTGTCCCTTATATATATATATATATATATATATATATATATATATATATATATATATATATATATATATATATATATATATGTATATATATATTATATATACGAATATATTAATGAATTTATATTAACGTGTGTATATATACACGAATATATATTAATGGACATATATTAATGTGTATATATATATATATATATATATATATATATATATATATATATATATATATATATATATATATAAGGGACAAAAATGCAAATTAATGAGTAGATAATATATATATATATATATATATATATATATATATATATATATATATATATATTATATATACGAATATATTAATGAATTTATATTAACGTGTGTGTATATATACGAATATATATTAATATATTAATGTGTATACATACATACATATATATATATATATATATATATATATATATATATATATATATATATATATATGTATAAGGGACAAAAATGCAAATTAATGAGTAGATAAAATTTAAAGGGACTGATTTACTAAATAATCAATTAATTTAAGAACACGACTGAATTTCACAAAATATTGGATTTACAAGTATGACCTTAATTGAATTAAAACATGAATTTTGTTATTTCAATTATGGCCCTATTTGATTAACTAATTTATTATTTCAATTGTAGCCATAATTAAATATATAATAAGCAATTTACAAATATAACCATAATTAATTATCTAAATTAATTATAATTATTTTGGGAATTGTCCATATAAAATGATTATGCATAAATTAAAATTTGGGGGTAAAAATGATTATTTATTTCAATCAATTTCCTTGAATTAAAATGGTGTAAATATTTGCTGATTAATTTCTGATAATTTAGACAATTAAATAGATATCTATTTCACACTATTTTCTGGTTGAAATTAGTAAAATGCATCATTACTTGCTGTAAAATAATTTCCAAATGGTGTATTATAGAAATTATTTTACCAAACACTAAGGGTAAAACATTATCTGCATAGTTTATAAAATCATTCTGATTTTCTAAAAAAAAACATATATTACCCCATTTAATATTCAAGTACTTTGAGCAATTAAAATAAATTATGGGAGGTCAAAAATTAGGTGTGAACAGCAGCTATGCGATTATCAAGCAGAATATTTTTATATACAACCCCATTTCATCCACGACCAAGAATCTATCCCTGGCATAGCTTTTTTTAGCCTTCCATAGCTCCTCAACGGTAATAAAAAATTGATCGCTCCAAGACCACCCTCATTAGAGGAGATTCATTGTTTCAAGAGCAAACCACAATTTAGTTGGAAGAATTCCTCTCGGAGTTTAATGAGTTTTCTTTTCTTGATACTAAAATAGAGCCACGTTATCCCAACCACTACGGAATAAAGCCAACTCCCACACCTGTGTTAATAAGAACAAAATTTAAGCCCTCCTAACATGAGTTCGTAGCTTGGGCTTTTTATTTGGTTGATGAATGATAATAAAAGGAGGGTTTGTTTTCACGCTATCATAGTAGTTGAAACTGAAAACTGCAATCCTTTCTAGTCATTTTGCAACGTGGCAAATATCATATTGCAGTCTACATATGAAAGTATAGGAAAGTTATTTAAGAACTTTACCTACAGAAAACTTGATCCATCAGAGTTCAGAGTTTGGTGCAATACAACCACGATAATCCTTTTTAAAATCACCGATGTATCCTTTTGGACAAGATCAATATTAACTCCCGAACGTAGTTGAGCAAATATTTTCATGTGAACTGATAATTGGATCTTGACATTCATCAATATCTGGCATGCAGAAGAGAGAAAAATATATATAGTCATATTAATCTCTGATGCTTCCTTTTTTTCACCTTTGTTACTCCTTCACTACCAGAAGCTGTGATATATCTAGTAAGATGTGTAATGGTTGAATGAGAAGAAACACTATCATTTTGGTCTTAATAGCAGCTAGGAGCAAAAGCATTTAATCAGAAAATTGGACCAGCATTGGTATCTCGCTAAAGGTTTATTGGCAAAACTTACTCCTTCAAGATGTATCTTGAACTCTTACATAAGAAGACAGAAACTAATTAAAGTTAAATCATACGTGTTTTAGGATAAAGAAAGATCTTAGGATTATCAGTTAAATATGTTATGAGTAGGGTTAAAGACAAGTGGGACTTATCTGATCGCGAGCTCTACGATGGTTTCTTGTTGAACCCGGTCAGTGGTTTGCAATATAAAAATGATCATTAATGGCACAAGTATAACATTGAAAGAACTCAAGAAGGGAGTAGTATGTTTAGACAGAGAGTAATGCTAGGGTTACAAGTGTAGAAGATAAGATGCCTTATTCCTTCTCCTAAAAGTCATATTTAACGAAGCCAAACCTAGACTTTTCAACACTTCAAGTACAACTGATGTGACAATCTATAGTGCAAATATTCGCTCATGCTGCGGTACACCGCCTGAGGCTGACAAAGGTGACGTTGGTTGGTGGGAGTGGACAATAGCTGTGACAAGCTCCCAGACTCTCGCACATCCGTTCAAGTGATTCCGCTCAGAACCTCAATTCTTCTCCTCGCAGCCCTAATTTCCCACTTGGCGTCCTGCAATGATGCCACTTGTCCGGCATACTTTCCTAACACAATACGTACTCTTTACTGTATGAACATTTGACGAAGTGGATAAATCACACTAAGTGCCTTGCAAAAACTATAACCGAGGTACAGAATTGCCGAAATAAAATCATATTTGGTTACATCTACATCAATAGCCTGGGTTTAATCCCGTGTGGGAATCAACAAACAAGTTATTTTCTCGGCAAGCATAATCCTTGCGTTTTGGGGCTTCAACACAACAAAGATTTCCTAGAGCCCAATCCAGTACAATGGGGACAGTAGCCGATGTCCTCACTACATAATTAACATCACTTAGGGTGTGTTTGGTGCAGGGGAAAATATTTTCGATTTTCCTATATTCAGTTGGTCAAATATTTTTAAAAATATTTTTTTTAGGAAAATAAGGGCCTGTTTGGCCATAAGAATTTTTTACTTTTTTCCAAAAAATTATTTCAGGTTGCAAACTTTTGGAAATCAACGTTTCCCAAATAGGCTAAATTTAAATCCTCACAACTTGAAGTTGTATTTGAAATTTGAAAAACACCTAAAACTTTGTTTTTACTTTTTTCAATTTCAATACATTCAAACAACCAAATATTCTTTGCAAAAACTATAACCAAACACAACTCCAACTTCAAAATGCGAAATAAAATGAAAAATATTTGGTTTTCATGGCCAAATGCCTACTAAATTTCTTAAACAATGACGCCTGCATCAATTTTTCGACCACTACGCGGGTTTTGCCCCAACGGGAGGGGGCAGAAACTAAAGAAGCCATCAGCATTGATTATGATAATTTTGTCACAACCAATTAGATTAAAACTGTTGAGGGTAGTGACAAATGGACCTTGGCCCTAATTCACACCCAAAAAGCTAGCTCAAAGGAAGGAGGAGTGCGCGATGTGGGATTCATTCCATTCAAATTAGGACGTTGGGCCTGACTCTGGAACCATGTTAAATTAGGCCTTGGGCTTAACTCAAACCCCAAAAGCCATATAAGGAACCCAGAGTTCTCATCCCTCACCGATGTGGGATTCATTCCATTCATCAGGTAGAGATACTGTGGGGACTTGATGTTTCCAAATTTAACCATGCAGGATCATCTTGTAACAAAATTCATGTTTGTGTGTAACAATTGCGAGCTATGACATTTGATATGCGCATTTCGGATTTGGAGATGTCATGGACTTGGGTAATAGTGTTAACTATGAGGGGAACCGGTTGAAATGTCGCAGTCGATCTCGAAATTTGAGTCTCTGGCACAACCTGATCCTATACCAATCCCAAATGGGTTTGGAATTGTCAGCTCCCGCACTGCTTTGTGCATCCTGGTTTCGTGATGTTTGCAACTTTGGTTATGATCCCAATCATTGGCGGAGTCAGAATTTTAGTTTATGGGTTTTGGACAACAATTCTTTTTGCTTACTAGACTTTTGAATAGATTATTTGTACATATTAAATGAATTTATTAACATAAATACAGAGTTTGAGTCAAAACTACTGGTTCTGTCGAACCCGAAGTACTGGTTTTAGTAATGGTTTGAGCGGTGGCTGATGCCATGATTACTTGATTAGCATAAAAGAAGAAAAAAAGGCGAGTCGCAAAGCAAGCGGAAGCAACAGTTGTGATGCAATTGGGGTTTGCAACAGGCTGTGAGAGTTGTATAGTTATTAAGAAGTGGGGATTATCTTTTAAGCCAGAATAGCTTGTAAGTTTAAGTTTCTGCCTTTACAATTTAGTCCCTTTATTTTCAATTATGTTCAGATTTAGTCCTTGTCAGAATCTGTTATTCCCTCAGAAAATGATTATCAATCAATATCTCCCTACTTTTAATCCTAGCTTAGTTTTCTTGTTTTCTTTCTCTTAGCCATAAAAGTAAGGTTATCGTTTCATTGAGTTTGCAGGTTGCGAAGGATCCATTTTGTATCAAGTTGCCTTTGCATCATGGTTTCACAAGATTATGGAAAATAATGTTTCAAGGTGTTTCATATACTCCCTCCGTTCCAATTTATATGAGGGTTGACCTATTTGAAGTCTAACAGTTCTTTCTTTGAGTACGATTTTTCCAACTCTTTTCATATACTGTAAATTATTAATAATGCATAACTTGTAGTAGTATTTTTTGTTTAGTTTTCAAATCTGTAAATTTTATTGTAAATACTCGAAGAATCTATGTTTGAAATTGTAGTAAAAAAAAAAAAAAAGAGCAATTTGACACCCCAAATATGTCAATCATCATATAAATTGGACAGAGGGAGTATAGAAGTACTCCCCAATTAAGCTGAAGATAACCTAGATAGTGGATAGTAGAAAATTAATTTCTAATGGTTTATTACTTAATATTGCAGACATTTCCATTACTATCTATGATTTTGGTTCCTTTGACAGATGAAAGAACAACAATCACTACTAAAAAAAGGGCGTTTTCAAAAAACTTTCGACCACATTTTTGGTCGAAAAAAAATCGACCACACGCGGTCGAAAAATCAACAATTTAATTTTTATTTTATTTTCAGTAGAATTTTGACCACACGGGTCGATTTTTAAAATGAAAATATAATTTCGACCACGTGTGGTCGAAATTAAATTTTGTATAAATAATAAATGGGAAACGTTTAAATTAAAAATAAAAAAATAAAAAATAAAACAATTTTCGACCACATGTGGTCGAAAATTGGAAAACATTTCTACATCAAATATCTGCCAATTTTCGACCCGATGACCGTCGGTCTTTACTTCAAATTGGTCTTTTCATTTAAGTTCTCTCTCTCTCTCTCTTTCTCTCTCTCTCTCTCTCTCTCTCTACCAACACACACCACCTCTCTCCTTAGATCTCCTCTCTACCCACACCACCAGCCCCCACCGCCCCCACCGGCCAGCCTGCCCTCAACCCACCGCCTTCCCGACCACCGAGTCCACGTCGGCGGCGCGACCCATTCAGTACGTTTTTTCCTTTTTTTTTTCCAATGTCATGAACACTTACCAATGTATAATAATCTCATGTTATTAGCCACATTACCTTCTATATTTAGTAGATTTGATAACTTTATTTAGTTTATTTAGTGTCCAATATTTGTTTTAGGGTTTATTTTAGTTTTTTTTTTTTTTTTTTTTTTTTTTTTTTTTTGGATTTTGAGTTGAAATTGAATGTTATTTTTTGGTCGTTTTGGTCCTTTTTTTGGGATTATTTTGATTCTTTATTTATGTGCTATTTATTTATTTTGGTTCATTATTTATGTGCTCTTTATTTATTTTATGTGCTCTTTATTTATTTTTTTGGCCCAATATTATATTTTTTTGAAGTAATATCAATAGTTTAAGTCCTTAATAAGGCAAGACGACTTTATATGAACCATATAGTGCTAATCATGATCAACCATTATTTTGTTGGTTTACTTTGGTTATGTAGATTTAGACACAATTAATTAGCTCTTCTTACTAATTGATTTTCCCCTAGTTGGTTATATACGTATTCTCCATCATCCGTATGTCAATGGAAAAAAATAGAAGCATATTTCAAGAGTGTGTTTAAGTTGTCATTCTTTTTGGCGCTTAAGTTGTCAATTAGCAAAGTTTTTGGGCTGTTTTGGTCCATTTTTTTTGGGAGTATTTTGGTTCATTTTTTGGACCGTTTTTGGTTCGATTTTTGGACTGTTTTTGTTATTTTTTTGGACCGTTTTTGGTCATTTTTTGGACTGTTTTGGAGAATTTGTTTTTTTTTTTTTGTTTTTTGAAGTTTGTTTTATTGAATTTGTTTTTAGGTATTTTTGTGGTATTTTTGGAATTTGTTTTTGCAATTCATTTTTTTTGAATTTGTTTTTGGTCATTTTTTTTTCTTTTTTTTTAAATTTTTTAAAAAGGGGGTTATTATGTAG
>NC_081346.1:57967298-58010359 GCF_029784015.1 Lycium ferocissimum | reverse complement strand
AGATTATTGAGCCCTCTTCTAGTTGCCCTCAACATGAAGCTGAATTTGACAAGTGCTTATAACTATTACTGTTAGTAAAAATTAGAAACAATATTGATCTAGAACAGGAAAAACAACTTATCGAATCACATCTGCGTTGTGGTAAGCTACTGCCTTGAAAATGATTTCTGACCGACTACGGTGCAAATCGTTTAGCCCGATCGCTCCCCAAGATTCCACAAAGACCCCAAACACTTGCACTAGTGCCAAGAAGTTTGGAGTTTGCACAAACTTATTTGCCCGGAAAACAAAAGGAGAAAAAGAACTTTGAAAAGGTGGTGAGGATTTTCGGTATATTGACAAGAGACCTCTGAACCTCTTTTTATAGGTAGATGACAACTAGATGTCAAGACCACATACGTTTGATAACGTTGTGAAAATAAAGATCGACAATAAATTCGAGTAATGGGGGAGATTATGGTTGTCATTAATCTAGGTAATGGGGGAAATTATGGCTACTATTTAATCAGGGAAATAATGACGGTCATTGAATTCTAAGTAATGGGCTTTGACTATCCATTACTTCTAGAGAATGAACTTGGACATTAATATAGTAAGCATATTTAGATAATTTCGGGTAAGCTCAATATAACAAAAATAATATTTTGCAATCCCAATAGCCGCATGTGAATCAGAATGTGAAGAGACTGGTGAGGCTTATCTCCCCACAACGGCACATTTGCCAAAAGGTTTTTGTCACGACCCAAATCAGAGGGACATGACGGGCACCCGGGTCCTACTTGCCAAGTACTGCTAATCATGCTTTCATATCATGATCATAAACAAGGGTGGACCACAAGGGTCATCGGATGGAAATCTGCTAGATCCTATGAGAAATATGCGGAAAAGGGGATGAGCCCGAAAAAGACATACTACATAACTATGCTGGACAAAACTGTGCAAGTTGACAAGGCCATCATGGAATACTATACAGCAAAAATATAGGCTGAGGGGGCCATACTACGTCTAACTATACCATGACTATCTACAAGCCTCTACTGGAGTATATGACATAATAAGGTCGGGACAGGGCCCCGCCATATCCGTATGTACACAAAAGTATAACGTACCAAAACACAACAGCAACTCCGGAACAAGAGGAGTGCTCCAATATCAACTGAACAGCAGCCTACAGGGGCGGATCGTCAACCTATCTACCTGAACCTACGGGCATGAAACGCAGCGCCCCCCGAAAAGGGATGTCAGTACAGACAAAGTACTGAATATGTAAGGAATGAAAATAACATGAAAGACACATAAAAATACATAGGATGAAATGAATGCAACCTGTATGTCTGAACTGCCTCTGAGGGCCAATGATATGCATAAATACTGTGTGCATGCATGTATGCGTATATAATGCCTATGGGATCATACATATATATGCGTATATAAGGTCCGAATATCCCATAAGGCATCATCATCATCATCATCATCATCATGTAAAGTAATATATAAAGACACCATATATATATATATATATATATATATATATATATATATATATATATATATATATATATATATATATATATATATATATATTATCATAGAGAGAGAGAGAGAGAGAGAGAGAGACGATGATGAAAATGCTATCTCAAACGAGGTTCGGAGGTGTAACGACCTTATGTCACTTCGGGATGTACTCTTATCATATTCATGCATTATATATATATATATATATATATATATATATATATATATATAAATCATGACGTAAGGTCGTTACACCTATCGTTATGTATTTTCATAATAAGTGACCTATGACTGAAGGATCATTCTAAAACATATATATGGAACATTCCTAGTATATAGGTTATAATCATTATGGCATAACATTACGTTTATGTTTCGTTCATAAGGATCATGCCAAAAGAAGCAAAGTTAGCCTTAACATACCTCAAGTCGTCAACAAAATCCCACAATGAAACTGTTGGGCTAGTATTCCAATCTCCTTAGTCACTACAGTACACCTAGCAGCCAACAATACAACAACAATCTCATATAAGTCTCTTTAATTCCACATCATTACTCACCCCAAGATTTACATCAAAACAACCCAATATACGCCTTGTATACAACACTTATACACTTTCCTTCCAATTATACCCCATATATATATTATATATATATATATATATATATATATATATATATATATATATATAAACTAGAGAGAGAGAGAGAGAGAGAGAGAGAGAGAAACAAGCTATATATATATTAATCTTCTCTTTGGATATTTCATAGGGGTTTGATAGATATGTTGGAGAGAACTTTCTAGATGGCTAGAGATCAGGGGAAGTTGTTATATCCCGTATTTCGTACGTCGGGATAACCCGAGTCAACCTTGATAAGTTAGGGACAAGACCGTTCCGAGATATGAAGTAGAGATTTTTTTTTGCTTGCTTTAAAAGCATGAGTTGTGTATGATTTTATTGGATGGAATTACTAAAGAAACCTTAAATCCATTTTTGGAAAGTATTCTATTTTTGGAAAGTTGATAATTCAACAAAAAAAAAAAATAAATATATATATATATATGTTATATATATATATATTTCATCACACCTCTAGAAATTTCAAGAGAAAAATCGAGATAAACTTACGGCATGGAGACCCAAAATTGAAGATCAAAAATCTTCATCCCAAAAATAATTTCTTCTAGTTTTCCTACCAATTGAAGGGTGCTCTTTAACGTGAGATAGTTGTTAGAACAAGCAAAGCTCTTATTCCAAGAACAAGGCTCATTAGTGAGAAGAATTTTCATCAATAAGTGCTTTAATCTTCTTTTATATGTTATGCATGGTTTATGTATGTTGTTAAGTGTGGAAATGAATGAAAATCATGAAAATATGGATGTGGAGGTGTGGCCGTGAGTGTGTGTGTGTTGGCGAATGTGTGTGTAGTTATTAGAAATGAATTACATTATTTAGCATGTTCAACATGGAACATTCCTAGCTTTTGTATGTTAAAGAATGAACTAATATTCATTTTATTGGCATAACAAGTTAAAGTTGACATCGTTGGGGCTGTTTTGGAGCTAATGTAATTCCAATGTAGATTCATGCATTTGTGAGAATAATATTGTTAACATATAGATTGTTGATGTAGTTTATGAGTTTTGGAAGAAAAATATGTTAGTGTTGTTCCTTAACATTTCAAAGTCGGAGTGTTGTTTGGGATTGTTTGGAAAGTTGTGTGAATTGTCTAAAGTGTTCTTGAATGGTTTCGGATTAGTAATCGAATGTAGAAACGTTGATATTGGTTTGAATGTAAGTAGTTGAGGTAAGTATAATGGAATATGGTGAATGTTGTTGAATTATGTAAAAAGAGTGTTTAATGTTAAAATGCGTTTTGAATTGATTATTTGCGTTGCTAGTTTGGTCCATGAATGAGTGAAATCTCGGATTGGTGTATTCAGTAATGCCGCCGAAATTCCAATGTTCATTTGGAATTGAATTTAAATGTCTTCAACTAATGTTCGATATCTATTGACGTAGTGTAGACCTTGGAGAGCCGATAGTTGGATTAGCTTAGTGGAGCGACCGAGGTATGTAAATAAGTCTCTTTCTTTTGGCATGTCTTATTATCCTACGAGCATAATTTTATTCACCGAGCGTGTTTACGACCTTTTATTCGAATGTTACATTCATAATGTAGTCATGTTATAATCCTTGTGACCTTTGTATGATTAAATTCCAAGTGTTACCTGTGTATAAGTTGTTCTTAAAAAGGATCCCGAAACTACAAACGACCGTAACTTCCACGTAAGTATTCGATCGCCTCGATATGCTCGTAATCTAGCGACACCAAACTATTAGTTTGGGATTTATCCGTGGGCCCCCGAGACGTTCCTTCGTATAGTCCAATGGCTTGTTTGAAAGAACCTAATATGCTTATTATTCCGATCCCCGAGTTTGGTTACTTATTATTTGCCAAGTCTAAAATAAAGGTTGTTATGTATATGATTCCGACACGAAGCTCTTTCAAAGTTCATAAGTTCCGAGAGGTGTCCGAAAGGTACTGGAAGTAATTCTTGTCCGATTTTCAAATGATAGTTCGTTTAGCTCCTTTCATCGAGTCTTTGATGTGATTTATATGCATATGGTTTCTCACTACTCTCGTGCAAAGCTCAATATGTCCTTCACCGAGTCCCGGCCAGACACGCATTCGTGCATATTCCATCGCATTATTCACCGAGTCCCCACCTGTAGGGGCCGGACACGCTATCTATATATATATACGACGGTGGTGTGACGAGACGGGATGGAGTTAAGATATATGATGATTCTATTCACCGAGTCCCCAAGGGCCGGACACGCTATGAATATGCATATGTATATGATGATTACTTATGTTTATAACATGATCATGCATTATTTATGTTCAAAGGTAAGCCTTTTTGATATTGTACTCATGTTCCATACTCTTTATTTTAGTACGTTTTTGTTTACTATATTCCTCCAAAACCATATTCCGCTATGCCGCGTGTCTTCAAGGAGAGCTTTGTCCATATTTTGGCACTTTTTTTGTTATATGTGTATATATTTATTTAGGCACTCCCGTCATATGGTTCCGTTATTACTCGTTAGATCCCGTAGACATAGACGTGGGTTGTGGGTAGCACTTCGATCGTGTTTGTGTTCCGTATATCTTCGATATATATGATATATGTATATGAGAGACGTATAAGTTCCTATTTTTCTTGCAATGATCCGGATTAGGTACGAGTGCAAACTACCAGTCGGCCTACGGGGCGGGGTCGTGACAGAAGTGGAGAAAATGAAATAAAATGAGGGATACACAAATTATATAAAAAAAAAAAAAATTGTAGTCGACTTAAAAACACGGCCATAGATATGGACCATATTTTAATATATGGTCCGTATTTTGGTCCTTAATTTCCAGGCCAAATATTACCCTCTCTGCCTAAGGAAATACGGTACGTATTTAAAAATATGGTCTGTATTTCCAAAGTACAGTCCCTATATTACACTGCCCAAAATCAGTTCCGACGAAACATATTCTATTCGATTCATTCATCCTCTAATCCTTCCAACACATGCCCATCAGGAACTTAAACCTTCGTATACTCAAGATGAACACGTCTAATCTCATATATCCTCGAAAATAATTTCGCTTTCCGAATCTATAGCAACTAACTCATGAAGAAACTTAACCATGGATTGAACTTCAATTATCAAGGAAACCCCAATTTCAACCTAGGCTAAAACCCCCAATTTTTCCCACCTCAAATCATGATTTTACCACTAATTAATAGTAGGAACTAAGGGATATTAACAAGATAAAGGTTAGATTCTTACCCCCAAGCTTAGATGAGCGAATTCCACTTGAAATCACTCTAGAACTTGAAATACGAAAATGAGAAAATGATTTCAAAGTCGGGGATTAAATTCACTATTTAGCCCAATCCTTCATCGCGATCGTGGTCTTGCTCATTTGCGACCTAGCCCAGCAGGGTTCATCACGATCACGGGACCAATCATGATATAGCGATGACCCGCGACTCACCCAGCGCTAACCCCGTGCCTCCTCGCGATAGCGAAAGATGCCACGCGATCGCGACGACCTGTGCCATCGAGGCGCGCGATCGCAACCCTTCTTCGCCATCACGAAGAAGGAAACTTGCAACTGAACACCATATGTTTCTGGTGTTCTCTCAACTTGGTTTTGACACCTGAAACTCACCCGAAACCCCAGAGACACAAATCAATTATGCATTTCAGTCATAAAACACGCTACGAACTCGCTCGCGCACTTAGCATTTCCAAAAGAGGTCGACTTGACCCGGGGTTGACCAAGGTCAACTCCAAAACTATAAATCCTCATAATCCCAACCAATGACTCCAAACACGTTTACCCAAAAGTCAACTATTGGTCAAAGCTTTTTCCCAAAATCAAAGTTAAGATCTCAGAACTAGGATTTCCTCTCCGATACTAGTCTGATTGCTTTGATAACCGCACCACCCATCCCCGTAATTCAAATACGCTAAAATAAGGCTAAGGGAATTGTTGTTTGGGAAAAATAGTTAAAATCATCAAAACTACCTAACGGGTCATTACACAATCCACCACTTAAATACATGTTCGTCCTCGAACGTAAAAAGAAAGGAAGTACCTGAATCGATGAAAAGCTAGGGATATCTACTCCGCATGTCCAACTTAGTCTCCCAATTAGTCTCCTCAATAGGACAATGCTTCCATTGAACCTTCACCGAAGCTATCTTTTTGGACCTACTTCCGAATCTGACTAGCAATCGTCTCATCCTCAAAGGTCAAATTCTGATCAAGCAACACAGAATCCCACTGAATGATATGAGAACCATCCGAATGGTACTTCTTAAGCATCGAAACATGAAAAATGAGACGAACACCCGATAGGCCAGGTGTCAAAGCGAACTCATAGACTACCTCACCCATATGCTGAACAATCTCAAAAGGGCCAATATACATCTGACTCAACTTCCCCTTCTTCCCGAACATTATCACACCTTTCATTGGTGAAACCTTCAACAAAATCCGCTCACCAACCACGAACTAAGTCATGAACCTTTCGTCCGCATAACTCTTCTGTCTACTCTGAGTCGTGAGAAGCCTCTCTTGAATCAACTTGACCTTGTCCAAGGAATCCCGTAACAAATATGTACCCCAAGGCCTAACCTACACCTCCTACCATACAATGCCTCAAACGGGGCCATCTCAATTCTTGAATGGTAATTATTGTTGTTAGCAAACTTCGCGAAGGATAAGAATTAATCCCGATAGCCATAAAAATCAATCACACAAGCCCGTAACATATCCTCCAGAACCTGAATAGTCCGCTCGGATTGACCATCGGTCTTAGGGTGGAATGCTGTACTGAGCTCCACCCGGGTACCCAACTCCTTCTGCATAGACCGCCAAAAATGAGATGTAAACTGCATCCCTCGATCCGAAATGATAGAAATGGACACCCGATGCAAACGAACTATCTCCCTGATGTAGATTTTGGCTAATTTCTTTGAATTGTAAGTAGTCTGAACCGGTATGAAGTAAGCGGACTTAGTCAACCGGTCCACAATGACCCAAATGGCATCAAACTTCCCCAAGGTCTATGGTAATCCTACCACAAAGTCCATAGCAATCCACTCTCACTTCCACTCGGGAATGGGCATCCACTGAGTAATCCCACCAGGCTTTTAGTGCTCGTACTTAATTTGTTGGCAATTCAAACATCGAGAAACAAATTCTACAATGTTCATCTTCATATTACACATCCAATAAGGTTGTTTCAGATCCCGATACATCTTCGTAGCCCCTGGACAATAGGGTACCCCGAATATGAGCCTCCTCTACGATCAATCTAGTCATATTCCCACTTGGGGAACACATACGCGACCCTTTGATTGATCCTCAAAATACCCTCATCATCTAGAATTGTCTCTTAGGCGTTTCCTTGCAACACCTTGTCCCGAATCTTGCACAACTTTGCATCATCCAACTGTCGAGCCCTAATCTGCTCCAATAAATAAGACCGTGCCTCCACGCAAGCTAGAACCTCTCTAGGTTCCGAAATATCAAATCTCACCATGCTATTTGTCAAGGACTGAACATCCATAGCCAATGGAAGCTTTCCAACCTGTAACCAAGCTAGGCTACCCATACTCACTGACTCCGACTCAGGGCATCTGCCACTGCATTGGCCTTGGTCAGATGATAGAAAATGGTCATATCATAGTCCTTGAGCAACTCCAACCATCTCTATTGCCTCAAATTGAGATCCTTCTGATTGAATATGTGTTGAGGACTCCGGCGATCAGTAAACACCTCACAATGTACACCATAGATATAATGCCTCCAAATCTTCAAAGCTAAGACCACCGCCGGCAACTCTAAGTCATGAGTGGGATAATTCTTCTTGTGCACCTTTAACTGCCTCGAAGCAAAGGCTATGACCTTCCATTTATGCATCAAAACACACCCAAGTCTGATCCGTGAAGTATCTCAATATATGGTAAAGCCCTCTCCCTCTACTAGTAAAGTCAAAATCGGGGCTGAAGTCAACAAAGTCTTGAGCTTTTAAAATCTCGCCTCACACTCATCCGACCATTGGAAAGCCATATTCTTCTGAGTCAATTTGGTCAAGAGAGATGCAATAGATGAGAAACGCTCCACAAAACGTCGATAGAGCTAGCGAGGCCAATGAAACTCCGAATCTCGGTGACTTAAGTAGGTCTAACCCAATCGCGAGCCACCTCGATCTTCTTAGGATCCACCATGATACCATCCTTGGACACTACATGTCCCAAAAATGCCACAAAACTAAGCCAAAACTCACACTTCAAGAACTTAGTGTAGAGTTGCTTCTCCTTCAAAATCCCAAGTGCAATCCTCAAATGTTACTCGTGCTCCTCTTTACTCTGAGAGTAAATCAGAATATCATTATTAAAGACGATCACAAAAGAATCCAAGTACAGTCTGAAAACACCATATATCAAGTCCATAAAGGTTGTTGGGGAATTGGTCAGCCCAAAGGACATGACCAAAAACTCCAATCTAGGAACTCTGGGCATGGCTAACGTATCGGTCTTGGCATGAACGTCCGAGATAGCATGATAAGGAGACAACCAATACATGCCTCGAATAATGTTGAAATCTACCATGTCTAGAATCTTCAAATCAGTCCAAGTGTCATATCCTATCAAAGTAACAACACAGGATCAATATACCACGTACACCACTACGGAGTCCCCAATTGGAGTAGAAATATTAATAGAAAAATCAAGCAACTCACGTAGCATATCCAGACCTGAAGCAACATAAGTAGATACATAAGAGTAGGTAGAGCCTTGGTAAAATAATTTCACAGTTGACCGATGACAGACCGAAATAGTACCTGTGATAACTGCATCAGAAGCCTCAGCCCTGGCCTACTAAGGAAAGCATAGAAATAACCTCGTTCACACTCGGACTGCGTACCTCCACGACCACCACGGCTTGACTGAACTCCACCCCAAGCTGACTGAGAACTGCCCCTACTAGACACTGATGACCACCTATGCTAGGCTGCGAACCCTCTCTATCAGAATATCCGCCTCCTCTAGCTGGCAGTGCTGGATGTCTAGGTGCCTGAACCGGAGAACCATGTTAGTCTCCACCCTGTCTAAGTTTAGGGCACTCCCTCTTGAAATGCCCTGGGTCACCATACTCGAAATATGCCCTGCCAGACATAGGCTGCTGAATAAATACAGAAGAACCTGAATGACCCCCACGGTCTGACTGTCGTGGATATGAACCTCGAGATGTCTGCCAAGAACTGAACTCACTATACCCAGAAGAACCACCCGCTGAAATCTAAAGTGTGGACTAAATAAGACAATTGGAATGGTAATGATGACATCCCCCCCCCCCTCCTAGGAGAGAAGCCACTGAAACCACCAACTCTGCGAATCTTTTTGTCATCACCCCTATCATGTGCTTGCCACCTCACTGACTCGACCTCCTTGGCATGATTCACCAGTTCCTAAAATAAAGCCCCATAAGCCACTACCTACAACATCGCCAATCGAAGCGGAAGGGTCAACCCTTAAACAAACCACCTCACCCTCTCTGTCTCAGTGGGGAGCAACAACACAAAGATAACGGGCCAAAGCATAAAATTGAGACTCATACTCCGCAACAGATAACCCTCTCTCCTGCAGGGCAGAGAACTCATCTCTCCTCCTGTCTCTCATGATACGAGGAACATACTTCTCTAGGAAGACCTAATAGAATCGAGTACATGTCAAAGGAGGTGACTTTTGACACCTAATTTTTGACCTCCCATAATTTATTTTAATTTCTCAGAGTCCTTGGATAACAAATAAAGCAAACCAGGCATCTTAAAGAGTTTAAATAATTTTATAAAATTACTCAAGTCAATATTATACTCCTTCAAATTGATAAAGAGATCTTTATGGCATTATAAATTATTTAGAAATTAATTGGTATTTATGGTATTCATGAAATATTTTGTTAGGATTAACCAAAGGCAAAACAGTTTTTGAATAACTATTCACTTAATCGCTAAATTGTCAAAAAGACAAATTAACTATTTCCTTTAAATCCAAGGAACTTGAGTAATTAAGAGAATTGACCATTTGCCCTTCAACCTTTAATTCTGTGTGTTTGCATAATTGTTTGAAATAAAATAAAACTGTTTTAGTGCATTAGATTAATTAATCAATTAGAGGGTCATTATTGCAAAATTGGTTTTTATTACTAATTGTTTACATTATGGCCACAATCGAATTGACCAATTCATGGTTTAAGACAATTAGGGTCGTTTTTGCAAAGTTAGACTTTGAGTGGCCTTAATTGAAATGACCAAATCCATTGGCAAAGCAATTGAGGTCATTAGTGCAAATCTAGCTTTAATTGGTTAATTAGGATAAATGAGGTCACAATTGAAATAATTAATTGGATTGAGATTAACTGAGGACATTATTGCAATTAGTTAACACAAAGGTCATAATTGCAGCACTCATTTAGATTTAAAACCAATCGAGGCTATACTTGCAAATCAAGGTTGTTTAAATAATTAGACGTGTTTTAAAATTAATTAAAAATACGAATCATGCCCTAATTTCTATAATGTGATCAATAATCGATACTTTAGCATTTTTATCTACCCATTTTGCCCCTCGTACACGTATTTACACCTAGTATACGCAAATATACGTGTGTGATATACGTTTATAGGCCTCCTCCCATTCTTTTAAATTATGGACCAGGTCCAGTCCAAACATGGATTGACCCGTCCCAAAATGCGCAGAACAAGAAGGGTAATACCCCCCTCTGATTCTCATTTCATACCAAACAAACCTTATACCACCCTCTCTCTCCTCTCACCCTTTCCCCTTTAGGAAACCCTAGCCGCCGCCTTATACCCCTCTTCTCTTTCATCCCAAAAATGGCAACGGCACAGAGATGCGTTTGCGCAGTCTCGTACCATCTATTTCAAGCTAACAATTAATGCTTCAACATTTTTTCACTCAAAACCGTCCAAACGCGGTATTAGTCTTCATTTCTTTTGCTTTTCTTCTTTATTTTTCAAATCAAAATGGGGATTTCTGTATTTTGTTGTTATATTGTATTCATTAAAGCTTAATTTTCATTCGTTCTCTAAGGTTGGATTCGGATCGACCCAGAATGGGTCATATCTGACCGTATATGTGTGATGCCTTTAGATCTTGGTCGTTAATTTGATGCCTTGAGTGTTTGCACTTGAAAACCCAGTTTGCACCACATCGAAATTTTTAGGTCTTTTGATAGTTTTGGGGTTCTATAAATAGAACTCCAACCCTCTCTATTAAAAGGAGAGAGAAGAAAGGGGGGAAAATAAGAAAAAAAGTTTTGAACACACGCAGCTTGAATTTTGAGTGAATAACTCAAAAATTTGAGCTCTCAGTTTAAAATTTTCAAGACTTAACTGTTAAAGTAGAGTCTATTTAGTCCAAATATTTATTTAGTTACTTGTTTTCTTGTATTGTGGGGCTGGGTCTTGAGATTGGAAGCACAAGGTTTCCAAATTCATTCTTGACAAGGGTTGTACATAAAAAAGGTAACATTTTATCTTGTCTTTGCTCTTTTAGTTCATGTTTTTACTTAGTTGTGATGTAGTATGCCCTGTTAGTTAGTAATTAGTTTAAATGATTAGCTGCTTAAGCATGATTATTGTCCTGGCATGTGTTTGAGTTTGTGGGAGAATAGCATAACTTATTTTGGACAGTATGCTTGAAGGAGGCTTGTTTTAGTTATTTAGATAATCAATGTAGTGCCACATGATTGCTTCAGTGCTAACTTGGGGTTGTATAAACTGTTAATGAGGATGTTTTAGACCTAACTATCTCTCTTTTATGTTGCTTGAATCATGGTTTAACTACCTAATGTGAGCAATGCTTAACTGTGAGAATCAATATAAGTGATGTGAGTGACCTCTGGGGATACTATCTAGTTCTGTTGGAACCCTTTAATCATTAATGCTTAGACTACAAGACCTTATTAGCTTAAGATAGGTGAAACTGAGTTAACTCATTTGAATTAATTTGGAAGATTTATTGGTTTATTGGTTCAAGTACACTGATTTGGGAATTCTAAACCTACTGCTGATCTAAAGATGCTTGTTCTTTTATCATGTTGATTGAATAGGTCATGGCTAGACCAAGTAGAGAGTTATAATTGATCCAAAATAGGGCTTAATGGGTCTAAACATGCTTATGTCAGTCTTAAGATGTGATCAAGGGGCTAAAATGTAATTAAATGGGGCCTGATTGCTTTAAGTGAGTGTAGACTTGTCTAAATGTGCCTAAGTCTGATGGATCCCCTTTGAAATGAATTAAAAGATTGGTCCTGATGTAATCTGGTTAGTGCGTTAGCATAATGTCCCTATGAAATCAAATAGAGTTAAAACAGGAAGATAGGGAGGTTCTCAAGCTAAACTAATTAGGGTTAATCTCAAATAATGCCTGTTTGTTAAATGCCTATGTGTAAGAAATATTTCAGTGTTGAAAAAATGAAAACCTATATGCTATATCCATGCTTGAATTACTTGAGTCCTTGATCTGAATTCTGATAGTCTATTGATATGGATGTAGTGTCATCATTTAGTTATTTCTGCTTGCTTGCACCTCTGATAATATTGTTTGTATGTTTAGTTATCATTGCATGACTATTTAGTTGATATATACCTTTGTGATTTAGTGGAATAAGATTTATGATATGGTTTGGCCGGTTGAATGCTCAAAACAGCCTGTGATGGCTTTGAGAAACTAAAGTGATCTAAGGAACAATGTGATAACACTTTGACTCATTCTGTGTATCTATGGGAACTCAATTAGGTCTTAGTGATGAAAATGATCCTTACCTGTGCTAAAATGATCCTGGCTGCTTGTAAACCTTTGCATTTGCACTTTTTTGAACACTTAGTTACAAACAGCTTAAAAACAGAGTTCTTATGATCACTAGGGACTAAGAGTAAGCCAAAGCCACATGACTTGGATGAGTCTTTTTTAGAAAGGTGCTCTAGAGAGAGGGTTAAGGGAGACCCAAGCAACTGCTTGATTCATAACACCTTCCCTCCACATAAAGGGCACCATGGCACTTTCATGGTCTATGGGGGCATGCTTGCTGCATAAGACCCACATGGTGATCATATGATCTCAAAAGCACGGAACTGGAATCAGAGATGTATTAATGAATAAGTAAGAAGTTTAAGTGCACAATGTGTTTAAGTCAGGCATAAAATAGGGATTTAAAAGAAGTTTGAAAATTTGAATATTGAGTGCTGAACCATTAAGGATCTTTGGAGTCATATGATTCTTTTGTTGTTAGCATTCTGTTAGAGGAGCACGCTTGTCTTTCTTTACATCCTCTCCATCTTTCCTGGGCTTGCATTTACAATATGAGTCTTGCAGATTCTTGTCATATATTGCTATCACTAGACAAACTTAACTGAATTTTAAAGGGATGATCCTGTATCATTTTCATGTACTCAGTCTTACCTGCACTTGATTTTGCTTGTGCTGCTATTGGTTTTTGTCTGCAATAGCTTTGCTCTACATGGTACCTCACCCTGCATACAATCATTTGGACTAGAAGAATCCTGATTTTGTCTTCTTAGTTATGCCCATGCCATGTCTACTTAAATCACAAATGTCTCTCTGCATACCATTATATTTTGCATATGGTCATTCAGACTCAACCATGGTTCAGCCTATGTATATGCTTGCTTGATTGTGCATAAGTCCTATACATTTCCTCTATACTGTTGTCATTGTGTGAGTCATCCTGTATCATCTTTATGTGCCAAGACCTGCAATTTGTTTTGTTTAAGTCATATATGTGTGCTTGAGTTGCAACTGCTTTCTCCACAAATTACAATGTCTTGCCTATGATGATGTATACACAGAAGGGCTTTGGTTTTGTATCTATAATACCAATTTGCATTTCCATGGATACCCTGTCTTGTATGCCCCATTTCCTGACTAGCCTGTTACTGCTTCTTTAGAACTTGCCATTGCATAATCTGTTTTTGGAAATACTTTGAGGAAATACTTGTTCTGTCCACATTGGCATTACTTAGAATTTATGAGATTATCCCATTTGTCTAAATAGAACCTGCAGTCATGTAAAAGTGTTACAATCTGAGCATTAATGTTAATATATGGCTATATAACCTTATTTGGTTGGGTACTTGTTTAATTAATCCATATCTGAGCATAATCCCTATAGAAAATTAGGAATTAGTTATAATATAAAGGGAAAGAGTTTGGTCCATCATATTGAAAAGTGAGCTCCGGGACCTGCCTAAAAGCTGAACATACATACGATGCACATTAGGCTGCCAGAAAAAGGAAGGTATTCATTAGGTATATACTTGATATACACTAGATATACGCTTTGATTGGATTTCTGTTTGAAAGAAAGATGGGCCTAGCCCAATAAGAATAGCAGACCGCTTCAAAAATCCAGAAATAATAAGGCTTTGAATATGGCTTACTTTATTACTAGGGCCCAATATGGTATATTTGTGTGTACACTGTTTCTATTTTATGATTTGTATCTGCGTATATGTATGTATGTATTGCATATGTATAATTATGCATGTGATAAGTTTAGTAAATAAAAACTAACCGAGTCCCGTTTCTTTTTCCTCCTCCTCTACTGCGTGGCCATTCGGTTCAGGTCCGGCCTTGGGCCAAAGGCCCAACAGGCAAAATTCTTTCAAAAATGCATATCGAGTCCGAAGAGAAATGGAAGCTAACATAAATGCAAAGAAGGCCCAGCCATGGGTGAAAATGGCCAACTAGGGGCTTGGTAAGCCCCTAGCCTTCCATTCTCCTTATTTATTTATTTATGATTTCTTGGTACGATTTGGTTGTAGTTGTGTATTTGTATGAACTTGTAAGAAACTCATAAATTATATTGGAATCTTTATTGTTTGAACTAGCAGTCTTAAGACAACAGTGCTTACGCCGTTTAGTAAACTTTAGGTCCCCAACACGAGTTCTCTTTTCAAAACCCGCTTAATATAAATAAAATTTTGAAGACAAAAATGGGAGAAAACTATTCATTAGTGCCAATTTTGAAAACATACGAGTACAAACAGATAAAAAATCTTTCAAAACTGTGACATGGCCAAGAAATAAACCCAACCAGATTTTAAGGCTAATATGCTAGGTGTTGGATTTTAAAACAAAACATTTTGGGCCAAGCGAAAAATAATCAAGAAAAACTCATGAATTTTGGGCCAAATTTATGGGCCGTGTATTAACAGTAAAAGGGGAAATGCTTTGGGCCAAGCCCAACTGAGTTTTAAACTATAAATAACTGGGCTGAGCCCAGAAAGAATAGGATCCGTTTTAGTTGTATAATTTTCTTTTGAAAAATTTAAACAAGTCCGCTTGGCCCATTGAAATCAGATAATCCCGCCATTTCATAATCACAAGTATTTGTAAATAACTGCGCCTTTGTAAATGAAGTCTCATAAGGTGTTCTAAAACGTATTAAACGGATTGATCCGAGCCATATATGAGTTAAGCATGAACAAAACATACTTACATTTCTCACTTGAAGTATAAACAATTCTTCACATCTTTTATAACAAATACTATCCGTATATATAAAAGGAAATTATTTATATCCAGATATTATAAATCCGAACCGAAATACCCTATATATATAAAGGGAATACATTCAATTCATAAATGATATGCAAATGACAGACTTTATAAATGCGGGAAAATAACACTAAATAAATAGTTCATGCAAATACTCATACATTGGAATTCGAAGGTCAACCGTATAGTACGGATCCTTAATACTAGGGTGCCTAACACCTTCCCTAGGGGATCACCAGAACTCTTACCTAGAACTTTGGTTACAAAGGCTTTGTTCACGGTGTTTGAATAAATCCTTTGAACCTGGATTTCATAATTTCCTAATAATTAGGTGGCGACTTTTTTAAAACAAAGCACGAAAGAGCACCAACAAGTTCGTAGTAGCTTTTCGAGGGCTAACCCCACCCGCGAAATGCGAACCGTAACAGTGACCCAGCTGGTCGGCAGTCAATGTAGGACCTCCACCACTGCTTGGCATCCCCAATCATCTGAAAAGAAAAAAAGTCCACCCCGTGCGACTCCACTATACCCAACTTGTGATGCCTCTCATGACAACTGACCATAAACTCATACGCATCCTCCTCGGGGGTACCATAATACCAGGGAGAACTCATCTTGGTAAACTGCTTGAATATCTTTTGCTCATCATGTGTCATGACTTGCCTAGGACTGGTCGAGGAGCAAAATCAGGTGCTGGGGTCTCACCACTACAGGGAGCCACAGTGGTAGCAGGCTGTGCCCTTGGATTCTGAAACTGGTCAGGAGTCTTACCTCCAACTCTGGTCTGTGACCCATCCGGTGTAGCCTGAAATGCACCGGCCTGAGTCAAACCCTCAAGTAAACACCGAATGCGCGCCATAGCATCCTGTAGCACATCCGTAGCAATAATCTCAGGTAGTTCCTGGGCTGGTCCCAACTCCTCCTCAATAGGCTCGTCCTCATGCTCAATCTCCGGCTGGTGTGAAACTGATCTAGCTCAGGTCTGACCTGCCACTGGTGCTCGACCTCTGGCCGGTGCTGCTCCACAGGGTCTACCCATACCACCACCTCTACCCCGGCGCCTGCCACGAGCCACAACTTTGGCAGCAGGTGCCGGCGCCTCATCCCTAGTCACATCCTCGCGTGTCCTCACCATTTGTGAGAGAATAGAATATGAAGTCAGATATTAGTGTGAACAAGTTACCATGACAAGAACGAAAGAATGGAAGTTTCCTAGATGTCATATAGCTTCTCGAGGAAAGGTACAAACATCTACATACCAATCCGCAAGACTTCACTAGACATTGCTCTTGTACTCATGAGACTGATGAACCTAAAGCGCCGGTACCAATTTATCACGACCCATTTCACAGGCCATGATCCCACCTACACTGTCGCACCGATGGGAAAACCATCCCCAAATCTTAAAGTCATTTGAAAGGTAAAGCGAGAACAGTAAATACACTTGAACATAATCCAAAAGTCTCATATATATAATTAATAAAAGTGCGAAAAAGTAACTTAGTCTTATACAACCCAGAACCTGGTCTAAATTGTACAAGAGCACTAGAATGTCTGATACAAGTCCCGTGGGATGAAATAAACTGTCTGTAGAATTAAACCAAAGATAAATGAGGAACAGATGTCCAGGTCCCACGAGTCAGCCCTGTAGCTCACCCTGAATGTCTCGAATGCTACGCCCCAAGATCAGCCACGAGGTCTCGAACTGGAACAGGGATCGGTATCTTCACCAAAAAGTGCAGAAATGTAGTATGAGTATAGCACTAGGACGACAACGATGGGATCACGTATAAAGCATATAAAGACTAAGATAAACCACAAGTGAACCAATAACACTACAATACCTCAGTTGCGACCATTTAAGCATAGTTCATTTAATTCGACAAGAAATCAGGTAAGGCAGATAAATACGTATCACATAGGAGAAATGATGAAATAGATGAGTAATGAAAGTATAAATGCAATACACTAGCCAATAACTATTCCGGTACACACATGTTATAGGCCATGCTAAATAGTTTTGATCCATAAGGGACTCACGAGGTCTATATACCTGTCACTGTACCGCCCGAGCTCTTTTTTCTTCGGACTATGACCTCTCACTGTACCACCTGACTTTACCACCGAACTGTGAGAACAATAACCCTACCTTTATTCCGATTCTACTTAATAAAAAATAAAATGGGTGAAACATGCGTAATAACTTAAGCCAACCATATTATAAAGTAAAAGAGTGGATATTCAATACCAATCGATTTCATGCGTCAAGTTATATATTCGAAATAATTCTCTTTCCATAGTTCATACAAGATGTGGGGCGTTGAGGTAAATTCAATCAATCATAGCAAGTATAAGGCAAACATGGCTATCATAGCCCACATAAGCAACAATCATACCAACCTAAGTGGATTTATCACCACAACTAATGCTCGAAGGCTCAACATGCAATCGCGGTCACAATACGTTTTTCTTCCTCCAACTACCCAAACCATTATACACCGGTAACCACCTAAGTGCTCATCGCATTCACTAAGGTGAGACCCCCATCATGCCTAATACCCGTTCAAAATTTATAGAATATATATGCACTCCAATCAGAGTCTAAATGAGTAAATTGTAACCTACCTCAAGGCCGAGCGTGTGCCACGAACACTCAAAATTGAGCCTTCCCCTTCCGAAGCGCTCCGAACGAGAAAAGCCTATTAAGTTCAAAGTCTACATTAACACACAAACCTAAGGATACCCATATTGCCATACTTCTAATCGCAACCTAAAACGAACCCAAAAATAGTCAAACCCGAGCCCAAGGGCGAAATTAGAATTTTAGTTTAGAATTAGTTTACCCATATCCTAATTAGCCTAGATCCAGAGAATCATGAAAAACTAACCATGGATGTCACCAATTATCAAGAAAACCCCAAATTCAACCTAAGGCTAATACCCTCAATTTTCTAACCTCATAATTTTACTACTATTTAAGGGTAGGAACTAAGAGGTATTAACAAGATAACTGTTAGATTCTTAACCCCAAGCTTAGATGAGCAAATTCCACTTGAAATCACTCTAATCCGAACTCTAGAACTTGAAATATGGAAATGAGAAATTGTTTTCAAATTTGGGGATTAAATTCACTATTCTGCCCACTCTTTCATCACAATCATTGTCTTAAATGTCACGATCGCCATGCTCATCCGTGACGAGGCCCAGCTGGGTTCATTGCAATTGCGGGACGAGTCATCCGACCGCGATGAACAGAGACTCACCCTGCCCCAACCCCATGCCTCCCCGCGATTGCAAAGGATGCCATGCGATCGCGGCGGCCTGTCCCATTGAGGCGAGAGATCATGGCCCCTTCTTCGCAGTCGCAAAGAAAGAAACCAGCAACTGAACACCAGATTTTTCTACTGTTCTTCAAATTTGGTTTTGACACTCGAAACTCACCCGAACCCCCCCCCCCCCCCCCCCCCCCCCCGTGCAACCAATTATGCATTTCAGTCATAAAACACGCTAACTCGCTCGTGCACTTAGAATTTCCAAAAGAAGTCGTCTTGACCCTGGGTTGACCAAGGTCAACTCCAAAACAAAAAGTCCTCATAATCCCAACTAATGACTCAAAACACTCCCAAATGCCTCGGGACCCCGACCCAACTATCCTACTAAGTAAAAAATCATGTTCCGAGCCTAACGAAACTATCAAAATTCGATTCGGAACACGTTTACCCAAAAGTCAACTATTGTTCAAAGTTTTTTCCCAAAATCAAACTAAAGATTTTAGAACTAGGATTTCCTCTTTGATACTAGTCATATTGCCTTGATAACCGCGCCACCTATCCCCACAAGATAAATATGCCAAAATGAGGCTAAGGGAAGGGTCATTTGGGCCAAAATAGGTAAAATCATCAAAACAACCTAACAGGCCGTTACACATGGAAACTCTACTACTAAGTTTTCCTATGCTTATCGCACAACTAGGCAACCTAGAAATAGAATTTCTTCCATTTGCAATGAGCAAAGGGTAAATCTTACTGACCCTGTACAAGTCCAAAAGGAATTCATTCAATTCTTTTGAGGTTTGCGTAGTACTTGTGCTCCAGAGATGCCTTGCCTTGACACCAACTGTAACAACTCATGCCTTCGGGCAAAGGTTTGACCCATAATATGGGAGATAATAAAACCAAGATGGGAGGTATAGGAAGTGTTTTTGAAACCTATAAAAGGTACAAGAAGAATCCTTGGGCAAATTAAAGTTGGAAGCTACACTACGGACCATGTTTTCAAGTGAGTTTGCACTAGGCCTCACTTCAAGCGAGTATAAACCCCTTATTAGTTGGGAATTCGGGAAAACGTTCTAGATGAAACTTAGTAGTAGAGTCTCCATATGTAACAACATGTTAGGTCATTTGAAATAACTTTTTCCATCCATATAAATATTTCTTTTATTTGCAAAGCAAAGGGTAAGGCTCCATACAAAAGGTTTATTCATTTTTCTAATACTAGTGCCTTTTGACACCAACCGTAACACCTCACCTTCGGTAGGTTTGACCCGTTATGGGGAGATAATAAAACCAAGATGAGAGGTTTTGTTTTTGAAACCTATAAAATGAGTCCTTGGGCAAATTAAAGTTGGAAGCTACACTATGGACCATGTTTTTATTGAGTTTGCACAAGCCACTTCAATAATCAAACCCCTTATTAGTTGGGAATTCGGGAAAATGTCCTTGGACTTAAATGGTTGAACTTGAGATCTACTAAATATGATTTATCTCTGCTAGGCAACCTAGAAATAGAATTTCTTCTATTTGCAATAAGCAAAGGTAAAACAAGCCCAACAACAAATTTAAAACTTCATTTTTTTGGCTCTTTCACCTTGCCTTGATACTTCACTCATCCTTCGGGCAAAGGTTTGACCCATAATATGAACAATAAAACATTCTATATTGTTTTTGAAACCTATAAAAGGTCATACAAGAATCCTTGGGCAAATTAAAGTTGGAAGCTACACTATGGACCATGTTTTCAAGTAACTTTGCATAAGGCCTCACTTCAAGTGAGTATAAACCCCTTATTAGTTGGGAATTTGGGAAAACTTCCTTGATGAAACTGGTAGCCTTTTGAAATAACTTTCCATCCATATAAATATCACTTCAAATGGATCTCCATACAAAAGGTTATGTACATTTTACTAAATAGTGTTTTGCCGAATTACGGTAGGATTTACGAGCCGTAATTTTTTGCCATAAAAATGATTCTTCTTTTATTGGTGTTTTGGAGCCCCAATTCAAGGTATTATGGTTGAACTTGGATCGTAAATATGATTTATAGGCCGTAAATAGGCCTTAAATGGGCGTAAAACATGCCCAACAACAAATTTAAAACTTCATTTTTTGGCTCTTTCACTTCGTTCTTCACATCCTCAAGCCCTAGAACAATCATTCTCTATTCTCCTCATCCTCATACATCAAGGTAAGTCCCTAATATGTATTCCTAAGTGAATTTTAATGATTATACATGGATTCCAAGTGAAATCCCTAGTTTTTCAAGAAAACAAACATGAAAAGCTTTTTGACCTTATTAGACTTTAAACGATATAGCTTCATAGTTCATTCATGTATGTCATTCCAAGCATTATGAACTCAGTATGTAATCTATATATGCTCATGTTTTGATATTCCATGAGTCTCAGTTATGAACCATGAAATGTCTATGAACAGTTAATACTCTAAATTTCATGATTCCATGTCTCATGATAGTAATGTTCAGTACCTATGTTAGAACTACAATATGATTCCCATGTTCAGGATATGAATTATAAAATGATGAACACATGTATTTGGGCAGAGGCCACAGTTTATGAACTTATGTAAACATGTGATCTTCCTCATATTCAGCAAGGGTTATTTATAATTTTGATTTTCAGTATTCATATACTCCCATGTTTACAGTTTTCAGTGTAGTTTCACTATTTAGTATTCAGTGATGACTTATGTTATTGATTTGAGCTGCCCATTCCCCCAAGAACCCCACAACTATTTATTCATTTATTTAGTATTACATATGAGTGTTATTACACAGTACTTACGTCTCTTTTGTCGGGGTCGTTGCATTTCACGATGCAAGTGCAGAGACTCAGGGCGATAGGACTTCTCGTTAGAGCATTGCTCGTATCAGCTTACTAGTGAGCCCCATCTCATTAAGGGCATTATCTTTACTTTCAGTTATTGATTTGACAGTTGAGGTATGCTGGGGCCTTGTCCCGGTAAATAGTTACTTTTCTTATTCACGTCAAAGGCTTCATAGACAAGATTAGCAGTTTAGTCGGTGTTGTTCATACATTGTTTTAGCCATGGTGGCTACATTTATACTTCCAGACTATTCAGTATTTATATTTAAAGATAGTATTCATATATTTTTGTACTTAAACATGATCATAATTTAAATTTTCGCACATATTTATTTTTCACATAAGTCAAGTATGTCATGTGGTTCGCTCAGTCCAACAGCTCAGGCACTGGGTGCTGGTCCACCCAGTTCCAAGTTCAGGTTCAAGGCGTAACACCAATATTGCCAAGGATGGCTCTTGTATGACTCTAGCCCAACAACAAGCACTGGTTCAGCCTCTATTGAAGGAAGAAGTCCTCTAAGCACTAAAAGACATGCCTAGTGATAAAGCACATGGCAAGGATGACTTCAAGGATGATAAGGCACCTGGCGAGGATAATTCTAGCTTTGATGAAGTTCATCGAAAATGGTAAAATCCTCAAGGGAATTAACTGTACAACTGTGACTTTGCTGCCTAAATTTGTTAGCCCTATTAATGTTAAAGAATATTGGACAATAGCTTGTTGCTCAACCATGTACAAGTTGATTGCTAAGGTTCTAACTACAAGGTTGAAGCAGATGGTGGATCATATAGTTGGGTTATCTCAGTCTGCTTTTATATCAGGGATAGATCTTCTAGACAATGTGTTAGTGGCCCATGAGCTCATCAAAGGTTGTACTTAGAAGGGATTGTCTCCAAGATGCAAATTGAAGGTGGATCTATAAAAAGAGCCTATTACTCTGTAGAACGGGGCTTCCTGAAAATGGTGCTATTGGAGTATGGATTACCTATTAAGTTTGTCAACTTGATTATGCAATGTGTCACCACTGCTAGTTCCTACTATTTAATGGTGGTCTAACGCCAACTTTCATGGCCAAGAAAGGACTCAGATAAGGGCGCCCCGTGTCCCCATATCTCTTTATCTTGGTGATGAAATATTTGAACATATCACTTAAACAGTTAAGACATAATCCTACTTTAAAGTATCATCGTAAATGTGGCAAGCTCAAAATTGTGCACACCTGCTTATGTGTTGTAGAGCAGATAAAGAGTCAATCTAGCTTATGCTACATGCATTCAATCACTTCTCTAATATCTCTGGATTAAGAGCAAATATGGACAAGAGCTCTCTGTATATCACTGGTACTACACAAGAGTTTAAGGAGAAAATACTAGAGGAGATGCAGTTTGTTCACGGAGAATTGCCTTGCAAATAACTAGGAGTCCCGTTGTCATCTAGGAGGATTACAATTCAACAATGCATGCCATTAGTTGATAAGTTGGTGGCCAGGATAAGCTGTTGGATTACTAAAATGTTATCTTATAGTGGAAGAGTGCAACCGATCAAAAGCATCCTGTTTGAAATGCAAAGCTACTGGGCTCAAATATTTCTATTACCCAAAAAGGTGATTCAAATGATTATCAATATTTATAGAACCTTCTTCTTCCGGATAGGCAGCACTGAGACACCAAGAAAATCACTTTTGTCTTGGGAGACAATGTGCAAATCAAGGGGTTCAGTTGGACTTAACTTCATAGATTTCCTTACTTGGAATAAGTCAGCCTTGTGCAATTTGCTACGGGCAGTAACTCAGAAAAAGGACAATCTTTGGATTCAATGGATACACAGTTTCTACATAAAGAGGCAAGATATCAACACTATGCAGATTCCTACACAAGCTTGCTAGATTATGAGAAAGATATTTGATGCAAGGTATTAGCTTCAAACATATGATGTGGTAACTACCTTGCAACAAAATGTGCACAAAAGGAAGTTGAGTATAAAGGAGGCTAACCTATCCTTTATACCTCAATACCCAAAGGTGAACCATAAAAGTTTAGTCATGAACACAGGGAAAGTACCAAAGCACCAGTTCATCCTTTGGCTTGCATTGCATCAGAGATTGGCAACAACGGATAGATTGAAAAGGTGGGGAATACAAGTTCCTCAAGACTGTGTACTATGTAATACATGCAAGTAGAGACATTCTCCCACCTATTCTTAAATTGTGGGTATACAATCTTGTATACGGTAAAAATCGAATAAACTTGTGTCTGATGGGAACCGGAGTAAAATATAGAGCCGAGGGGTGACGAACACATTCAACTCTACTTCAACGCCGAGGGTATTTTACACGGAAAATCCGAGCCTAAAGAGCACACTCAATATAGGTTCGGATAAATCAGTTATGGAGCAAGCCACGCGTCATCTAACCATTCCGCCACTTGCGCTGACAACAGTACAGATATCGGACCGTACGGACGCAGCCTTATCCATTTTAGGATTTTTCTAGAAAGGCTTTTTCTACATTGTACTAGGGCCCATTTACTGTTACCTATAAATAGAGGGCTATCCCTTCTTTTTTTAGGTTAGCTTTTCACTATTCAACATATTGTAATCAGCAAAGTGGCATGAAGATTTCCTCAAGTATTTTGGCTCGGTTAAAGAAGCTTCTTCCAGGCCGGACCAATTTGCAGCATTTGTCAACTCTTTTTCTCTAGTTTCCATTGCTATTATTTGCTAATATATATCATTACTTATTCACTACTACCTTATATTACAATTAAATCTATCCACATATCCTATCCACCACTTACAAATTTAATTGTTATCCACTATTTGGGGGTAAACAGTTTGGCGCCTACCGTGGGGCATAGGATAATAGTGGTGGTTTAATTTTCTACTTCCCTTTCACTTGTTGTTTGAAAGTTTGCAGATTTAGTGAAAATACGTTCGAAATGGCAAACAGCGGTCATTCCGGGCATGTGAATAACAATGAGATAGTTGCTGAAAATGAAAACAACTGCGGGTTACGAAACCCACCTGCTGATCTAGCCGACCCAAATACTGTCAACTCAAGAGAAGGCCTTAACTAGCAAAATACCGTCAATCAGGAGAATGCCGCCCTTCCGGCCACAGATCCTTTGAATAGCCATAACTCAATTACTTTGCCTCGGGCGCAAGCCCGTAAAAACACCGGATATAACGAATGAGATTAACTTACGTTTAATATTTAAAATGCTACAGGAACAAGGGATTGCTATAGCCGAACAAGGGGTTGCTATAGCTCAGCTCCAGAACAAAGACAACAAAGCAGTATCAGCAAAGCCAAAAGAAGCTACCGAACCAAGGCGAGACGAAGCACGGATAGTCGAGAGCAACGAATCCGGGGCTGGTTCATCAATCGAGGTTTTGAAGATGCTCGAAACTTTGGCAAAGTGGGTCGATTCTACGGAGAAAAGGGTGAAAACATACAACTCTCGGGTGGATCAGATCCCGAGGCACCTCCGATCTTAAAAGGACCGGATTCAAAGAGATACATTGAAAGGTCTTTCCCTCCGAGTGCTGCCCCCAAGCTAATCCCGAAGAGGTTCAAGATGTCAGATATTCTGAAGTATGATGGGACGACAGACCCGCAGGAGCATGTAACCTCGTACACTTGTGCCATAAAAGGCAATGATGTCGAAGAGGATGAAATAGAGTCGGTATTTCTGAAAAAATTTGGTGAAACGTTATCCAAAAGGGCATTGACTTGGTATGACCACCTGCCCGAGCATTCCATCACTTCTTTTGAGATGCTCGCAGATGCGTTTATAAAATCCCATGCCGGAGCCAAGAAGGTACAGGCAAGAAAGGCGGACATCTTTAGAATCACCAAAAAGATAATGAGCTATTGCGAGAGTTCGTGAATCGGTTCCAAAGGGAGCGGATGGAACGCCCTCCGGTCCCAGAAGAATAGGCGGCTCAAGCTTTCACTAAGGGGCTCAATCCCCGAAGCTCAACTGCCTCGTTCAAATTAAAGGAGAACTTACTAGAGTACGAGGCAGTAACTTGGGAAGATGTCCATAACAGGTACGAGTGCAAGATTCGGGTAGAGGATGATCAACTTGAACTACCCTCGGGTCCAATAAATGGAGGCAAGAACTCTGAAAGGTCGAGGAGAAATTATGAACCGGAGACAAGGTCATCGAGGGAAAGGTATCGACCATACTCTCAATCGGAGAAATCCAGCTTTAGGTCGGATAAAGGAAGAAGTGGCCTCAGCCATCTCTTGAGTAAAGGTGATAAGAGAGCTGATCGTGGGTCAAACAGCCGAGGATTTCTATTTAGAGGCGATGCCGGTAGTTCGGCCAAAGAATGGAGACATACCGAGGTTATCAGAGTACAACTTCAACATCAACACATCAGACCTTGTCTCGGCTATTGGACGTATCATAGAAGCCAGATGGCCGAGGCCGTTGAGATCCGATCCAGCTGAAAGGGATCCGAGCGTGATGTGTGAGTATCATGAGACTCATGGCCATAGAATCGAGGATTGTCGCCAATTAAGGGAAGAGGTGGCTCGGTTGTTAAAAAATGATCACTTTCTAGAATTCCTGAGTGAGCTAGCTAAAAGCCATTATAAAGGAAGAGAAAATCACAAACAGGTCGAGCCCGTGGAGTCGCAGCGCGTGATCAACATGATAATCGAAGGAACGGATAAGCCACGAGGACCGATGATGAAAAGAACAAAGGTTTCGATTGTACGAGAAGTACGGACTAGGGATTACATGCCCGAGGGGTCCATTTCCTTCAACGATGAGGACGCAGAAGGCATCATTTAACCGCACAATGATGCGTTGGTAATCTCTAGTATTATTTTTAAATCTCAAGTTAAACGTATTTTGATTGACCCAGGTAGTTCAGCCAACATTATTCGATAGAGAGTGGTAGAACAACTAAAGTTACTGGATCAAGTCATTCCAGTAGCTCGGGTGCTCAGCGGATTCAATATGGCAAGCGAAACTACAAAGGGAGAAATTTCTTTGCCGGTCAACATCGACGGGACTATCCAGCAGACCGTGTTCTATGTCATCGAGGGGGAGATGAAGTATAATGCTTTACTTAGAAGACCATGGATTCATAGCATGAGAGCGGTACCATCTACATTACATCAGATGTTGAAGTCTCCAACTCCGAAAGGGATAAAAACTATCCGTGGTGAACAACCCGTAGCAAAGGAGATGTTCGCGGTCAAAGAAGCTCCTCTCGTCCTGAGAAAACAGATTGAAAAGGCTAATGAACCAACTAAAGGCAAGGACACCAAATAGAAATTAAAGAATGCGGGCTCGAATGAAGAGCAGAAGGAGATAAGCCTGGATTTTGAAGATGATGATTTCGATGTGCCCAGATCGTTCATATTACCAAATGATTCGGATACGACCAAATCAACCGTGGAGGAGTTGGACCAGATCATCTTGTTCATACACTTACCGAATAGAAAGGTATACCTGGGCACGGGGTTAACCTCAGAGCTCAGGAACAATTTAATTAAATTTCTTCAAGTTAATGCCGATTGTTTTGCATGGTCCCATATAGACATGATAGGTGTGCCACCGGAGGTGACGACGCATAAGCTCAGCCTCGATAAAATATTCACTCCGATCAAACAGAAAAGAAGACTAATAGCCGAATCAAAACATGCCTTCGTCAAAGACGAGGTAACAAAGCTTTTAAAAATAGGCTCTATCCGGGAGGTTAAATACCCGGACTGGTTGGCTAATTTCGTCGTTGTGCCAAAGAAAGATAACAAATTTAGGATGTGCGTTTACTATAAAGATCTAAACAAAGCATGCCTGAAGGATTCATTCCCTATGCCTCACATTGATCGAATGTTGATGCAACAGATGTTAAGTTTTCTCGATGCCTACTCTGGGTACAACCAGATTCGGATGCACCCGAAGGATCAAGAGAAAATTTCTTTTATAACCCGATATAGGACTTATTGCTATAATGTCATGCCATTCGGATTAAAAAATACCGGAGCAACTTATCAATGCCTAGTTAACCGAATGTTTGAAGAACAAATACATAAAACAATGAAGGTTTACATTGATGATATGTTAGTCAAGTCCCTGGAAACAGAGGACCATTTAAAACATTTGCAGGATACCTTCGATGTACTTTGCAAATACAACATGAAGCTGAACCCGGAGAAGTGTGCCTTCGGAGTACGATCCGGCAAATTTTTGGGCTTTATGGTATCAAATCGAGGAATTGAAATTAACCCAGACAAAATCACGGCCATTGAGGACATCGAGGTAGTGAATGTAAAGACAGTACAAAGGCTGACCAGAAGGATAGCAGCTCTGAGCCGTCTCATCTCGAGTTCATCAGATAAAACTCACCGTTTCTTCTCTCTGCTGAGGAAGAAGAATGACTTCGTTCGGACACCGGAATATCAAAAGGCCTTGCAAGACTTGAAGCGGTACCTGTCGAGCCCGCCCTTGCTGCACACGCCGAAGGCAGATGAACAACTGTTCTTATATCTAGCGGTATCCGAGGTTGCGGTAAGCGGTGTTTTGGTCCGAGAAGAAGGAGGTATGCAATTCCCAATCTATTATGCAAGTAGGACATTAGGAGATGCGGAGACACGTTATCCGCACCTCGAAAAGTTATTTTTGGCACTTGTGAGTGCTTCAAGAAAGTTGAAGCCTTATTTTCAATGCCACCCCATATGTGTAGTAACTACTTACCCGTTGAAAAATGTCATGCATAAGCTGGAACAATCGGGTAGATTGACCAAATGGGTTGTAGAAATCAGCGGTTATGATATCAAGTATAAGCCTAGAATGGCTATTAAATCTCAAATCTTAGTTGATTTCATAGCAGACTTTACCCTCGCCATGATTCTCGAGGCAGAGAAAGAGCTCTTATTAACTTCGGGAAAGGTTTCGGGTATCTAGACTGTCACGACCCAACCCGAGAGGCCGTGACGGGCACCCGGTGCTAACCCACCCGGGCACCTATTACCATACTTTCACATTTACATCTAGGTGAGCCACATAGCTAAATCATGCTTTCCATCCATTATTCATACTAATCCCATTAGGCGACATTACCTATATATCACCATCAATAACAATGCCCATATGAATGTACATAAGCCGACGAGGCTAACAAAATGATATCCAAAACATGGGCCGACAAGGCCAAATACATCTAACCATATACACATGTCTACGAGCCTCTAAGGAGAGTATGTCATATCATATAGGCGGGACAGGACCTCGCCGTGCCCATAAATATATACACAAAAGAATAAATACCAAATGCTGTAGCTCCGAATGAAATGGAGCTCCGCTATGTAGTCCCTGAGTGATAAAGCTATGGATCAAGCCCGTTTCTTCCCCGGCCACCATGGCATGACGCAGCGTCCACAAACAAAAGGACGTCAGTACGAAGAATGTACTGAGTATGTAAAGCATGATCAACATCATTATAAAAGCACAATAGACAACATAAGAGATAGCGTAAGATGGGAGGTAGTAGAATCATCGTCATAAACACTTACTTGCTTTTCATAGGGACCTTCCATTTCTAATGCGTGATTGTGTACATACATCCATACCCGTATTCGTATTCATATCCGTACTCATTTACATTTCATATCCATATTCATATCGTATACATATCCATATCATATACATAGCATACCCGACCATGAAGGTTCGGTGTTTCACATACCTGGCCCCACCAAGGCTTAGGTTATACATACACAGCCTACCAAGGCTCGTGGTTATCCGTACCCAATCGCGGTGGCGCGCGCGCATATATATATATATATATATATATATATATATATATATATATATATATATATATATATATATATAAGCTCGGGGTTTCGTAATAGTCATCCATAGACACATATACATAAAAGCTCATAAGCATCTTTAGCATCATTACTATCGTCGTTCATTACATCTATCCCTAGGGGATTACTCATCATATAAGGGATTTTGTGCAATCGTAACATATCGAGAATCATGAGCTTAGTAGCTTTTAAAGATAGAATCATTTGGAGGACATCATAGGATCATGAAAGAATAGGTGTATAGCCAAAGAACCATGCCTTATTGAAAGAAGGGTTAGCCTTACATACCTTTTCGTTCAACTATTCTATCGCTTGAACATTCTCCTTCAATGCTCACGTTTCTACCTTCATTAGAGTTATACTAACATTAGAAAATCGATAGCTTAGCATACTTGACTAAAGCTAGAGAAAATTGGACAGCATCTCCTTTATTTATACGACTTCCTCCATATCATATATCAACTCCCAAACATATATAATAACATTCACAACATCATAACAATAGTCTTTGTCCACCTATATTATCCATATTTCTCAATTCACTTCAAATCATCCATATCCATGGTCATAGCACGCTATTACGTTCACCCATATACAATGTTTATCCCATGTTCTTAATGTCATTCATAACATAATCATAATCACAACATATCAAGATTCATGACTCAATCCAAGCTACTACTCAAAAATGTCACTATTCTCACATTTAAGACCCATTTTCTATCTCCTTCTACAATCCAAGTCTTTCAACCTCTCAATACCTTAAACAATCATGGAAATACCATAAAACTTACCTTAGATGATGTGGGAATGGACCTTGAGTGGAAACACTTCACTTGAGCAAAACCCTAGTTCCACCTCCACTTGGATTTCTTGTCTTGGATGAGCTTTAATGAGTTTCTTACACTTGATTCTCTTGGTTTGATGAAGTTGATCATTAATATCTCTTAAATTCTTGTGGAAGAAGGGTGTGGAACTCTCTAGAAACCTTGAGAGAGATGGAGAAGTGTGGAAAATGAAATGAGTGAAGTGGGATCACATTTAAGTACTTGAACTTAACTCAGCCCGTCGGGACTTCCACGGACACTTATACGGTCCGTATAACATTGTACGGCCCGTATAAGTGGTCATGGTTCACCATCGGCAAACACCATCTCTCTTTGGGTGTTATACGGATACGGACCGTATAAGTCGGTCGTATAACTCCATTTTTCCTGAAATGATCTCCGTCGTTCGTTTGATCTTCAATCCTCAGGGAACCTTCTTAACACTTGTTTAACACCTCATTAACTATCTAAGGGATGTTATAACTCTTCTACAAAACATCACTAAGTCATCATTAACGTGTTGCTCGTAAATCTTTCCCGATACATAACGTATACCTTGCCTTCCTTGGCAAACTTTCTTCTCTTACCTCGAATGTCTTTGAAATCTCAATTAGGGTCATCAAATGTCATTCCTTACTTATTGAAATACCGTATACTTCGTGCTCTTCGTTAGTCTATTCGCTGTGCATTAACGAAAAAAAATTTGAGGTGTAACATGGACCCTATATACAGACGGGGCATCAAACCTAAAGGGGACCGGGTTGGGCATTGTTCTAAAGGCCCCCGCAGGTGACGCTATTTGAAAATCAATCAGGACCATGAAATTAACTAACAATGAAGCCGAGTATGAGGCTATGATTGCAGGTTTGGAATTGGCTCGAACTTTAGGGGCCGAAGTGATAGAAGCAAAGTGCGACTTCCTTCTGGTCGTGAACCAAGTCCATGGCGCCTTCGAGGTCAAGGATGAGCGAATGCAAAGGTACTTGGAAAAAACTCAAGTAATATTTCATCAGTTTAAAGAATGGACCATGCAACACATACTGAGGGAGCAGAACAATAAGGCGGATGCATTGGCCAACTTAGGCTCATCGGTTAAAGCCAGAGGAGTTCAATTCTAGCACGGTCGTCCAATTGATGAACTCGACAAAGGGAAAATGGTCACACCGAGATAAATGCAATGGGTCTGACAAGGGATTGGCGCAACAAATACATCGACTACTTGCGTGATGGAAAACTCCCAAAAGAATCGAGGTCTCTTCGAACCAAAGCGGCCCGATTCTGCTTGGTAGACAATCAATTATATCGCCGGTCTTTCTACGGAAGTTTGGCTAAGTGATTAGGACCTAGAGAAACGGATGTGATGAGAGAAGTCCACGAAGGAACCTGTGCAACCACTCTGGTGCCGAAGCCTTGGTTCGAAAGATTATCCGAGCAGTGCATTACTGGAAACAAATGGAAGAAGACGCGAAAGGATTCATCCATAGATGTGATGGGTGCCAAAAGCATGCGCCAATGATACACCAACCAGGGGAGTTACTTTACCCGGTCCTGTCCCCTTGGCCGTTTATGAAATGGGGAATGGATATCATCGGCCCTTTACCATGGACCCCAGGTAAAGCTCGTTTTATCTTATTTATGAGTGATTACTTTTCAAAATAGGTTAAAGCGCAGGCTTTTGAGAAAGTTAGAGAGAAGGAGGTTATTAACTTCATATGGGACTACATCGTTTGTCGGTTCGGCATCTTAGCCGAGATAACTTGCGATAAAGGTTAACAGTTCATTGGCAATATAGTTAATAACTTCCTCGAAGGGTTGAAGATCAAAAAGATTATGTTAACTCCGTATTACCCAAGTGCAAACAGATAGGCGAAATCAACGAACAAAACTATAATTCAAAATCTAAGAAAACGATTAGAAACATCAAAACACAAATGGAAGGAAGTGTTACCGGAGGTATTATGGGCCTACAAAACGACATCAAAATCAAGTGTGAGAGAAACGCCATTTTCCCTGGTCTATGGGGCCGGGCTTAAATCCCCGTAGAAGTTGGTGAGCTAAGTCTAAGGTTTCGATATGTCACAAATGAGTCAAACGGAGAGGCTATGGCCGTAAAGCTTAACTTAACGGACGAACTACGCGAGAATGCGCTGGTCCGTTTAGCAGCTCAAAAGCAGAGAATGGAAAGATACTACAATCGAAGGACAAACCTTCAACATTTCCAAGTTGGGGACTTCGTGCTTCGGAAGATTACCCTACACACTAAGAACCCCGATGATGGAAAGTCGGGGCCGAACTGGGAAGGGCCGTATCCGGTAATGAGAATAAGCGGCAAAGGATCGTATCAGTAGGAAACCGAAGATGGCCAACAGCTGCACAACAACTGGAATGTGGCACACCTGAAGAAATACTATTGCTAAGGTATGACCCGCTAACCCTTTTGATTATTCTAAAAATTCTCACCTATATTTTTTACAAAGATCTAATAAATTACGAAGGTGTTAGAATTAGTTCTGAAAACACGTGTTGCACTCTTTTCCTTAGCTCGATTTTGTCCCGAAGTGGGTTTTCCGGTAAGGTTTTTAACGAGGCAACAAGTACAATGTGTTACCCTAAGAAGACGAGGCTAAATGCCCATAAGTTCGAAGACCAGCTAAGTACTGGGACTCGATAATGAGCAGCATCATTTTTTGAATAGTGTTTCCCCACTCATACTTCATGGACAAACACTAGGGGACTACTATACCCCCACCAAGACCGAAGAAGAGCTCATCGAAGCAAAATAAGAAACGGAGTCAAGATCAAAACAATTTTTGTTTTTTTTTTATAGTTACCTGAACCTTCTGTATTAGGTTTCAATGTAAGAGCTAAAGAATCGAACGAATCGTGCCCAGGTAGTGTTACTACGGCAAGAGTAGAAGGGATCGGATGAAATTCTTAGTTTTGTATGAGATAAACATTTGAGATATGAAGAGAAATACTTTTGAAAAGTATGTCTTAAATACGTTCTTTTATTAATATAACCCTCGACTGGGGATTGTCGTCATAAAATCGATAAAGGCACAAAGGTTACCGTTAACCGAGCCCAATTCTTTTTTAACCCTTGACTGGGGACTATCGTCATAAAATTGACGAAGGAACAAAGGTTATAGTTAGCTGAACCTAATTCACTAAACTCAAATAATGAAGAAGGTCAAATAATTAAAGACCTCGACTTAAATGCCCAAGGTGATTCGGAGACATCTGAATTCACAAAGCATAAAAAGGCCCCGCAGGTAAGCCATCTATAAGTTCGGTCAAAATAAAAACGAACAAAATAAAGCCCACAACTAATAAGTTAAGGTTGGCTCGGTTTTCTAAGAGAAATGGTTAAAAGGCATAGGGTCGAACCTCAGCCATTCTTTACGAAGCAAACATTAAAAGCAATATCATAAAATGTGCTCGACCCAAAGATCGAAGAAAATACTGGCAAAAGGAACTATGGATTTCATATATAGCCTAACAGGCCAAAGCTTTACCCTTATGATTTTCATAGATCAAAACAAAAAAAAAAAAAAAACTCATGCAGGCCCTATTTTACTCCGTCTGAGAAGAACCCGAGTTCTTAGAAACAGTCTCTTTAGAGTCATATTCGGAGCTGTCCTCGAGAGCTTTCTTAGCCCTATCCTCGATCATCTTTGCATCAAGTATATGAGCCAGAATCTCTTCCATACCCCGTTGAACCTGCTCGAGTGTCATCCTCCGGGATTTTCACTTCTCATGTTCAACTAAAAGGGTAGAACGAGCCTCTGTGGCCTCGATGTCTTTACAAGCTTCCGCCAGGTTGGCTTGAGGTTTCTTCAATTTCTCCTCCATTTCGGACTTCATGTCACTCAGAATGACCCGAACCTCGTTGGAAGATGCTAGCGGCCTGAAGAGCATCATTGGCTAGAATAACGGCCTCGAGCTTTTCTTTGAGCTCGTCATTCAGCCGGGCTCGTGTCTCGGCCTTTTCTTCGATTATCTTTAACTTATGTTTTTCTGCGGATCTCTCAGCTTCGAGCTGCCTGAATCTCTCCTCCGTTTTCACAGCCTCGCTTTTAACGGAATCAAGCCCTTCCCTTAGTTGGGTGATAGTAGCTTCAAACTCACCAAGTTTGGTGGAAAAATCGGCATTCTCTCGGCTGGGATTTTTGTTATCCCCGTCCAAGAGCTTATTCTTTTCGACTACGTCATCGAGTTCAGTATTTAAAAGGAGATTCTCCCTTTTTGCTGCTTCAAGCTCGGATTGGAGATTAGGGGGAGCAGTGACCCGGCTCAGTATATCCTCTTTTTTTTGCAAGAGAAGTTTAAACTTCTCGGTCTCTCGGCCTTGAGCATCTAGCTGGGCCCGTAAGTCGCCTATCAAGTGCTGGGCTCGGACGAAGCCTTCATTCACAAGCACCATGCTCTGCAAAAGTGAAATCAATGAAGATAAAGAATCAACAAACGAAGATAAAGAATCATACATCAGATGCTTTAAAGATACGAAAGAATGCTTACCCGATTGCCTGCATGCATGCCCTCATTCATAAGACATTGCCACGAGAGTCCTTCTATTTTCCCTTTGTCTGAATCTGAAACAAGAGGTCTTAGATAACTGGCAACCCCCAAGGGGCGAGATAAAAAGTCGTTAGCCCGGACGGTGACCATGGTCGACCTTATCCTCCTTGCTCACACACTCGGGCTAGAAAATATCTACAAGTCTAGATCTCGAACTCCGAATCAGAGACCGATTTGGCAATCCTCGTTGCTGTCGAGAAATACCGAGATGGTCGAACCCCGAGGCTTCCGCCTGTAGCAGCGAGGTATTGGAAAACATATCATCAAGGTTCTCCTGTTTCGGCCGAAGCCAGGAGGAGAAAGTCGGTCGAATCCGCGTTGGCGTACCTCAGCCGCATAGAGCCGGTTTGACGCTTTGGAGGCAGGTCAGTAGCCGTTGTTGTTTCGACCCCTCGAGTCGTTTCAACCCTTTGAGCCGTCTCGGCCCCTGAAGTTGGGCCGGCCCTTCTAGGCTTTTTTACCAAAGGTACCACCTCGGGTGAAGTGTCACCTGTAATATCAATAAAATCAACTGACCTTAGTGGAATCGGAGCTTGGATATATTCGGATATTGGAGGGAAAGGAACCTCAGCTTCCCCACCTGTGATTGGGGTCGGAACCTCCACCGAAGCTGTCTCGACCTCGGTAGCTATGGCAACGGAAGGTCTCGATACACTTGCGATCAAAAAATCAGCCTCGGGTTCATCCCTCAGGCCCTGAACATCATCCCTCGACCTTTTCTTTTTCTTCTGGCCCTTGGTCGAGGGTTTTCTCCTTTTCTTTTCAGCCGCAGCAATAAGCCGAGCTGACCCTGACATGTCAAAATTTGAGCCTGGTGTTGCGGGCTCATCCGCTGGTGCGGGTCGTGGGGTCACAGAACCTTTGCCCAAACCTGGGTATCGGAAGATTAAATGCAGGTAAATTGGAATAGAAAAAGGTGTGACAAGGATTAAAGGAAAGGAAAGGATACCGTAGTTCTGCGCAATCCATCGATCACGAGATAAGTCTGCCCATGTTCGGTCTTCATGCAAGTGTTGGCCGATGATTTCTTCAATCCAATCTGCAAAGCCCAGAATTGCATTAGGAATCCATGCTTCGGCTGTAATATTGGAAAAGTTAAAAAAAATAAAAGAAAGAGAGAAGAAGGGATGCTCGAAGATACGTGAAGGAGGCAAATCCAAGAAGCTTACGTTTGTCATTCCATTTTTCAGGAAAAGGCATATATTCGGCCGGTATAATATCCACGGTACTAACCCGGACAAAATGCTCGAGCCAGCCTCGGTCCCTATCCTCATCAACGCTGGAAAGAATTGGATTTTTGCCTCGTTTCGAGACCTTTATCACACCCCTGCGGAAGATCCTCGGGCAATATAACCGAATGAAGTAGGCCAACGTAAAATCTTTGTTGACGTTATTCGCTAAAAGACGGGGTGCCACGATCCTCCAGATATTCGAGCCAATCTGGGCGAGGCACACGTTATACGTTCGGCACATTTCAAGAATGACCGGATCAATCAGAGGGTTAAGCTTGAGAGTAAACGGATACTTGTAAATGTATAGAAATCCTTTTTTGAAATCGGTGACCGATTCATCATCACCGGAGCAAAAATTTGTATGAGGCTGTTGTCCCAACCACACTCGGCCCAAACTAGAGAAAGACGCTCTTCTTTGATCGATGAGGGGTAACGTCTCATATCGTAACCCTGATCAGAAGTCTGCACGGCTTTTTCGACGATGAGTTCGTGGTTAAAATTGGGCTTCGAGGGTATTATGTCTTTGGCCGTCTGCTGGAAAGATACTTTTGTTTTATCCCCGAGATTGGTAGCAGGTTCGATAGTGGGCATAAAGCTCCACAATCTCCATTAATGGTGTTTCTTCACCCAATTCCCATTCTATTACTTCTAGGTGATTCTACAATCTCAATTAGATGTAATTAACATCATTCTCCATCACCCATATCATTATAACAATCTCAAGTCAATAATCCAAAACTCTAGCATAGTTTATATAATCCTCTTTATCAAACCCATTTACTATTCTCCCAAAGAACTCATCAATTCACAACTATACATGATTAGAGAGTAGAAACATTACCTTTTGAAGTCCAATCCTCTTGAATTCGGGCTCTAGGGTTTCCACATCCAACAAAAATGTTCCAATCCTAACTCTATGGATTAAGAGTTTACTCAAGTTAGAAAGGGATTAGGACTTAAATTCACCCTAGAATCATGATAAAACTTACCTTGTAGGGTTCTTGAGGCTTGGGACTTGTTCTTCTTGACTTTAGGTTAATTTTTCGTGGATGGGGTGCTGGGGAAATAGACCCCAAATCTTAAATATAACTTAAAACGCGTAAACCCGACCTTTTGACCCGAAACCCGGCCGTTTCGCGATGGTTCCGCGATGCGGGTGCATCGCGCAACATTCTGAAGCTAAAAACTCAGAGTTACGCGATCTCTCCGCGAAGTGGGGCCATCGCGCGCTATCGCACGAGCCCTCACGCGCGCCGAGAAGCGACGGGTGTCGGTTTTGCACAGTGTTCGGTAAAATGTGCATAACTTCTCGTACATAACTCTGTTCAAGACCCATAATATACCGTTGGAAATCTATTTCAAAGGGCTACAACTTTCATCAAGGAAGGTTCCTCAAATTCCCAACGGATTTGCACGAAATCTGACTGGAAGTCAGACGCATCGAAAACTTAGCCGATTCTATGATTTCAAATTTTTACTATTAGCCATATTGAGATGATCATATCTCCTTGATCCGATCTCTGATTGGCTTGGTCCTTATATCGTTAGAAAGGTATTTCTACATACTATAACTTTCATTAAGGGTACTTTCCCAAATTTCAAACTGATTAAGGAGTTATCGCTGCCCGAAGTAGGTGTATCAACCATTTTCGCAAAACGTTCGAACCTTCAGTTTTTCCGCTAAAACTCTAATGCTATGAGTCTAAACTTAGTTCCAAGATGCAGGGTGTTAGAATATCTCCCCCTTGGGATCATTCGTCCTCGAATGATGGGTCATGGTTAACAATATGGCCGGAGGACATAGCTTGACTACATGAACGTGAAGGAAACATGACATGAAACATGGAGACTGAACTAAGATTATTCATATCTCATAATAACCCTCCGGGTCTTCAATTACTTCACTGGACTTACTGGCGATTTATGCATCTCCCCCTTAGACCAAGGCTAACATCTTATACTTACAAATTCTTCTCTTTTGATGGGATCCAGTTAACATTTCTTATCTTCTGTAATTCCTTTGTACTCTACAACATTGATGAATCTTTCGACTCCCATCCGAGCAATTTCTCATGGGGAAGAACTAAATTTACTTACATGAACGGGTTGCTACTGTATTCATAACTGGCATACTCTATCCTAATGGCTTGACTCTGCTGACATTGTAAATCTTAGGACAACCCCTATAGATACGGATAGCTATAACTGATTCCCCAACCGGTGTGGGTACTTCGAAAGGTTCATGCAACTTTTCAAGTTCAATACCAAATTTCTTAGCAACATAAGGGGTTTCATAAGGTAAGGTGGATCCTGGGTCAATAAGGGCATATACTTCAACAGTGAAAACTGTGAGTGTACCTGTGACAACATCTGTACGAGCTTCTGTATCCTGACGGCCTGTCAATGCATACAAACGGTTTTGCCCACCGCTTGTGTTTCCGAACCTAGCTGCATTGTTCCCCTGCTGGGCCTGATTATTTTAAGGGACCGCTCTAATTCGTGGAGTGAGCTACATTACCCCCAAGATCCGTGTTATTCGGATGGGCAATCCTTCGGATAGTGGCCCACCGACCGCACCCGAAACAACCATCCGTGCCCGAACGGCATACCCCGGGTGTTTTCTTCCACACTTGCTGCAAGAAGGATATGTAGCCGCTTCAAAATTTTGACTCTTCATAAACTTTGACATCCGAAATGGGACACTATTATCTCACGAGCAGGTCCCGATGACCCATTCTTGAAGGATGGGCGGTTTCTCCTCCCCGACTAAATTTCCCCGTAGACTTAGCCTTCTTACTAAATTCCTATCTTCCCGCTTCATGGTTTCTTCTTCCTTGACCTAGTCTCGTTACCTTGGACGAATGCCGGTATCTTGAAAATAGTCATCTTGTCATTACCGAGCACCGTATTGGCATCCTTACCCCAACTCGGGTTTAAGCCCAAGTACAAATCTTCTAACCACGGCTCTATATCAGAACCATGAGGAGCATGTCCGGACAATGACACGAACTTGAGATAATAATCTCGAACGGCCAAGTGTCCTTCCGCCTTAGATTCTCAAACTCGTAGCCTTGGCTTCTCTAACCTCAATTGGCATGAAATGTTCAATAAAAGCGTCTCGCAAATTCGTCCCAAGTAGCGAAGGTGCATCCTCCCCTCGGACCTGCTCCCCGTGTCTCATACCAAATATGGGCCACATCTTGCAGAGAAAGCTCCGAGTTCTCGCCCTCCGTATCGGTGGCATGCGTCACACGAAATATTTTTTCCGAGTCCATCAATGAAATCCGGGGTTCTTCCTCCTTCTTTGACCCCCGTGAACACTCGGCGGCTTCATCCGCAAAAACTCCGAGTCCTAGAACCATTTGACCCACTACTAGCACCATTCATTCTTGTCGCCGTGCCTCGGTTGGCAACGATCCGAGTATAAGCCGGATGGCTCCTCTCATATCCATGTCCGAAGTGTTAGGAGGTGTAGTCACGTAGGAGTCGTGGGACCCCCCTTTGAGTCGGAACAGTCTCTTCGTGAGAGCTGCTTCAAATGCGACTTCTTTGAATTAGTTGTGTTCTCTTGTTGTACTTTCTCTTATAAGGCATTTTTAAAAATACGTACTTGCACGAATTAGAAAGAAATCCTAAGAGTAATGCTCAACCGCACGATTTAAAGTATGAAAGAAGCGAGACAATCTGGAATGTCTTGGTGGTCAATCGTTTATATGTGTGGGGGCCCTCACACATATAAAAGAGACCTCACCGGACACGCTTCATAGACTCCCAAGACACTTCGAACCTAGGCTCGATACCGAGCTTTGTCACGCCCGAACCCGGGCTCCGGACGAACACGCACCCGGTGCACCGCATGTGACCGAAAGCCGAGCGAACCAACTGGCTGGCTGAATCAACATGTGATATCAAAACATAACTAATTTATAAAATAAAACTAACACATGCTGATTAACTAAAAGTCTCACTGAAATATCATAATGCGGAAATACTTAGACAATCTGAACATATCTGAAAGTAGCCAACATGGCTAAACCAAACAACTGAACGACTGCCAACAAGGCTAACATAATAAATAGCCGACCAAGTTCGAATCGTGTCTATGAAGCCTCTAAGAGTCTTGAATAATGAGTCATCTATAAACCGAATCACCGGATGACCGACAACGCCCGGAATTTGGGCTCACCAATACCGATACGTGCACTCTAAATAGCCGAGTCGTCAACCCGTATATCGTTGCTCGCATCGCTAGATGTTGAGCCCCAACAATAAAACGGGACATCAAAGACATTTGAATTATGCATGGTATAAGCAAACCGAAGCAAATAAATACCGAAACTCGAAACCGATAAATCAGAATCGTAATAGCAAGGAAGTAGAGATATGAATACTCACTCTATATCGAATCATCCGTATTATCCGTGTTTGTATATGTGGGGCCTCGGCCCAATAATAAATGCACGCTATGGCCTCGCCTAGTAAGTGCGTCGGTCGCCCTCGGCCATGTATACGTATACACAAGATCGTGTCTTTGTGCCTTCCGGCAAAATCACATATGTATAATTATGGTTAATTAATAAGGGCCGAGACCACAACAACAATGAACAATCTTCGAATCGAAATAGACATGTTTGATCAATTGAAAACACCGATCGTTTCGAGCATCTTCGAATTTCTAGACCGAGACTCATGTGGTAACAATACATAAGTCTATAAATATTACGTCTTTGAGTTCATGATATTAAAATTGATAACCATGAACGAATTCGGTGAATCGCAACCCTAGAAGATAACAGCTTCTACAACATATCATAAAACCAGGGCTAAACTGTATTCTGAGTCAAATTACTGACAAGTATGAAGAATGAGGCGTAGGGAGAATCATGAACATTCCCTAACGTAGATAGTTAGCCTCACATACCTTAATTCCAGCCTTTGAGCGAAATACAATGTTCGTCGCCCCTTTCAACTTTGATCTATATCAATACAAGCCAAAGGGATTCTATATTAGCAATAACATTCATGCTTTGGTTATCTAAGCATTTTATCAAACACTTAGTGGGCATAAAGCTCCACAATCTCCATTAATGGTGTTTCTTCACCCAATTCCCATTCTATTACTTCTAGGTGATTCTACAATCTCAATTAGATGTAATTAACATCATTCTCCATCACCCATATCATTATAACAATCTCAAGTCAACAATCCAAAACTCTAGCATAGTTTATATAATCCTCTTTATCAAACCCATTTACTATTCTCCCAAGAACTCATCAATTCACAACTATACATGATTAGAGAGTAGAAACATTACCTTTTTGAAGTCTAATCCTCTTGAATTCGGGCTCTAGGTTTCCACATCCAACAAAAATGTTCCAATCCTAACTCTATGGATTAGAAGAGTTTACTCAAGTTAGAAAGGGATTAGGGACTTAAATTCACCCTAGAATCATGATAAAACTTACCTTGTAGGGTTCTTGAGGCTTGGGAATTGTTCTTCTTGACTTTAGGTTAATTTTTCGTGGATGGGGTCTTTGGAAATAGACCCCAAATCTTAAATATAACTTAAAACGCGTAAACCCGACCTTTTGACCCGAAACTGACCCGTTTCACATGGTTCCACGATGCGGGCATCGGAAACATTCTGAAGCTAAAAACTCAGAGTTACGCGATCTCTCCGCGAAGCGGGCCATCGCGCTCTCTCTCACGCGCCCTCACGCGCCCGAGAAGCGACGGGTGTCGGTTTGCACAGTGTTCGGTAAAAATGGGTATAACTTCTCGTACATAACTCTGTTCAAGACCCATAATATACCGTTGGAAAGATATTTCAAAGGGCTACAACTTTCATCAAGGAAGGTTCCTCAAATTCCCAACGGATTTGTAAAATTTGACTGGAAGTCAGACACATCGAAAACTTAGCCGATTCTATAGGATTTCAAGTTGCTTTACTATTAGCCATATTGAGATGATCATATCTCCTTGATCCGATCTCTGATTGGCTTGGTCCTTATATCGTTAGAAAGGTATTTCTACATACTATAACTTTCATTAAGGGTACTTTCCCAAATTTCAAACTGATCAAGGAGTTATCGCTGCCCGAAGTAGGTGTATCAACCATTTTCGCAAAACGTTCGAACCTTCAGTTTTTCCGCTAAAACTCTAATGCTATGAGTCTAAACTTAGTTCCAAGATGCAGGGTGTTACAGAGGGTATTTTACCGGACACGGAGAATCCGAGCCTAAAGAGCACACTCAATATAGGTTCGGATAAATCAGTTATGGAGCAGGCCACGTATCATCTAACCGTTCTGCCACTACAACAAATTCGATTATCAGGGACAAATAATTTCGTCACTTATAAGTCATATTTCGTCACCAAAAATCTTGTGTGACGAAAAAAATTTCGTCAATCATTCGTCCCTAAAAGAGGGTCGCTAAAAGTATACAAAGACAACTTAATGTTTCATCACTAAATAAAGTTTATTAACTACGAAATCTTCCTTTCGTCCCCAAATGCATAGTATTTGTACGAACATATTCGTCATAAAAGGATAGATTTTCGTAGTTGATAGTGTGTTTTGTCACTAAAGAGGCTACTAATACCCACAAAACTATCTTGTCACTAACTATTTAGTTTGTTCAAAGTGATTATACCAATTGTCTCAAAGCTATATGTATTTTGTAGAACAAATAATATAATTTCGTCACTAAAGACTACCTTTATATACAAAAAAATGTTTCGGCCCCTAAATGTATAGAGATTAGTGACA
>NC_081346.1:57836865-57967198 GCF_029784015.1 Lycium ferocissimum | reverse complement strand
ATAATCTCAAATACTTTAAAAGGTCACTCACATTACCTCATATACATACTCATAACGCGATTTCAAATCCTTTAGGTTACTGGTCACCAGATACTTAAGACAACCATATTTATAACGATATTCTTACTAACTCGATTAACTTTCCTTGAACCTTCTTAACTCATTCTTTCTTGTTTTAATACAAGTAGCAAGGATTATTATGGAGTGTGACATTCTCCTCCTTTAGAACATTCGTCCTCGCATGTCAAATGAGGACTAAAACTCGTCAATTAAATAACCGAATCACCCGTTATCGCGGACTATAGGAAGACGGACCACGAAAAGGGTGTTTTAGGAATATTATGCCTAAAAGTGCTAAACGACCAAATGGGTCGCGCGTACTTTCTCCTTCTTGTGGCTGTGAGTTTGTCACTGATATCGGTATGCCTCTTCACTCGGATCTTTTGCCATCTTAACTTTGGATTTGTGGTTCGTCTTAGTTATGGAACTTCTCCATGTTCAGTAGGAACTAGAAAGCCATGCATCTTTAATGGTTCTTGATTCTCTTGGTTATTGAGTTTCGACCCTACTTGATTTGGGGCTTCGGTCCATCTTGATATTGATTATGCTTGGTGTGATGGCATGACATACATATTGGGTAGAATTTTTATTTGGCAAACTCTCTTGAATTGAATTATAAACTTTCTTGACACTTGAGCCTTTGAATATTGATATTGATATTTGGAAATTCTTCAAGGTTTGATATATCATACTTTTGATATATTTGTCGATCTGATTTATTTTTATCTCATTTGAGCTACCTATGACTGCTAAGGGAGTTAGAGAATCTAATGGATCCAAGCCCAAAGTTTATACGCCACTAAGCTTTATGCTTAGCGATAGTTGTTTTCTATCGTAGGTAATGTACGAGAAGAGATTTGAAGATGGCCATTTGGAGTAAACTTTTTGGGAGCTTTAGTGAAGATTACATTTGCATATGCATCTAGGTCTTGCATAATTTTGGGACTTGTACATGATCCATATGTCACACTTATGTATGTAATTTTGGAGGCTTATTGGACTACAAGGCCATAAGCTTATAACTTGAACTTGATGACTTGTTTTGCTATTAGGGTGTGCTTTTAACCCAAGTCATGTCATGTACTAAATCTACATTTTGCCTTTGTAATTATGTACAAAGGAGGAAACTAGTTTTCTTTTGATATTCGCAAGTTTGGAATTCGTGTATAATATGAACCTCCAGTGGTGCTGAATGGATATAATTTCATTATGAAGTCAACATTTTGATTATCCAAGAAGGGTGCTACCACATTAAATTGATACTCTGATATTGTATTTCTTTAAGGGATTTGATGAAGTATATTGTTAAAAATAAAATAAAAAATTGTCGCACTTTTAAATCTTTTTCGCATGGGTCTATTCCGCTACTAAATTATTGTGAATATCTTTTTACATAAATTTTTTCTGAACGTTGTAAGTGTGAAATTAGCTTTTATTTCGTAAGTGACATCCTCCTAAAGGGGATGCTACAACCTCGGGGTGTTTTCAGCTACTTTTTTAAGCGAAGGACAAAATTAAAGACCAGCAATTTGAGGGGCAAAAATTAAAGACCACGTACCCAAAAGAAGGGCAGTCTACACAAAAAAATGTTATTATTTCTTTAAGAAGAAGAAAAAATTAGCTCCTACTTTTTTATTAGGTAAAGAGATTTTGAAGGAAAAGGTTTCTTTAAAAATAATATTTTTATAAAAATAATGTGTTTAAAAAGAAAAGAAACAATATGTTTATTAGGAAAAGAGCATTTTTGATCCAATTAAGTAACAATAGGGGCATTTTTGTTCAATTTCATATAGTTTAATGGCATTCGTGGACTAAACTATAAACGGAGAGCATTTTTATTCATTTCGCATAATTTAAAGACATTTTTTACCCTTTTCCGTTAAAAGAAAGAAAACCTACATTAAGAGAAATTAAATTAAAATTGCAAATTGGCATTGCCAACCAATGTGTACTGTCACAATGCACGGTCAGAGAATGACTGCAAACTTAGGGACCTACTACAATGCTTAGAAATGGTGCATGACTTGTGACAGAAATGATTTAAAGGAGAACGTTGACTAAACGTAGTCCACGGATTGGTTTGAAAATTAATACGGACCAGATAAATAATTCCAAAATTAATCTTAAAGATTTTTTTAATAAGGTGATGCCTAAATCCAACTTATTCATTTCTCGACTACTTCACCAATACATACAACCTTACAAACAAAGATATCGAGTAATTCTTTCCATCCGTCATTGTTGAATTTCAACCTGACATTTAAGATTTGTATCCACTTCCATTAATCAGTAACAATGCATTCATATTAACAGGGTTGACGGAGCTAGAGTGCCTAAAAATTTGACAAAATGTAGTACCTTTAGCTCAAATTTTGTATTTGAGTTAAAAAATTCACTTAATATATATAAAAATAAAAAAAAACTATCCAGAGCACAATAGCTAAATTTTTTAGAATCGAGAACCTATAAACTCAAAATTTTACATTAGCCTCAATATATAAATGATTCCTCGTCGACTTTGATTTTGTCAAAGTCTTTGCTGTTTAGTGGGCATATTGTTAAAAAAAACAAAATAACAAAACTACGATTGTCAACGTCGTCGACATTTTTATCGAGTCGGTAGTAGACATGCTTCATTGTCATTCACTCATTTGCAATGTATCAGAAAAGAAAACAATAACTCCAAGAAATTATACTGAATATGATTCGTCGATTAATAACCACTAGATATCTTTCATGTCATTTTCTTCTTGTAGTCCTACATATAGAACCCTTTACTCAATACGTTCTTTTAATTTCCATAATATTTCAAAGCCATGCAGCATAACCAAGTTGCTATGTTTTCTTTCCAACTCCCCTATTTTATTTTATTTATGCTAATCTTAACATTAGCCAATGGCCAATTTATTAACACTAACACCACTTCTCCTCCCCCCACCACCACTCCCACAGCATCTCCACCCACGAACGCCACTTCTCCGGCGACAAACACAACCAACACCGCCACCACAATTACCAAAGCTGCTAATATTACAAAACCAGGATGTCCGAGAAAGTGTGGGAACCTTACAGTACCATACCCTTTTGGGATTGGCTTAAGATCTGGTTGTGCATTAAACCCGAACTTCGAAATCAACTGTGACACTAACACAACTGGTTCTGAAACACCCTTAATATATAACATTCAAGTCTATGACATCTCCGACTCGGAAATGCGCATATCAAATACCATAAATAGGAAGTGTTACTCACAAACAGGAGTTTTGGTTCAAGATGATCCTGCTTGGATGGCTTTAGGAAGGTCAAGTCCTTACAGTTTTTCTTCTCTCAACAGGTACGAGTTAATCAGATGCAAAATATAGTTTTTAGGTTGATTTCTAGACAGAACTCATATATATATATATATATATATCTATATAAAATATATATATATATATATATATATATATATATATATATATATATATATATATATATATATATATATATATATATATATATATATATATAAAGTCACCTTCTTAGGACCCATTTGGCCATGAGAATAATTCACCTTTTTTTTGGAATATTTTTTCACTTTTTTCACTTTATGGTGTTTGGTCATCTAAATTCCAAATGAAGTTGTATTTGAAATTTGGAAAATAACCAAAACCTTGTTTTCACTTTTAAATTGTTTGTTTTGGGCCTTTACTTTTGTTTTTTATTTTATTTTTTTCAATTTTTACCTCAAAAGTTTTTATGTTGCTCAATTTTTATATATATAAAAGTTATATATATAACTTTTTTGCACCGGTCAGAGGCAACTTATGATGCTCCTGTCTCTCTCTCTCTCTCCTCCCCAACAACATTGAACATCATGTGCTAAAAAACCTCTAAAATAAAAGAAGCAGGTGAGAATTTTGCAACAAAACCATATTTAGAAATACTATATTTTTTGTGTACACCAGTAAGCCTCCTAGTTACAACCTTTTGATGGAAAGAAACTATCAGTTTTGAGCACTCCATAAGCTGATCTCAAGTATATTTGCTATATTTCTCGCACTGGTTGCGTTTATTAATTGCTTTGGGTGGTTTTCTAGTTTTTAGAAATTGAAGGTATAAATCATATTTCATGTTTTTTAGGAAAAGTACATTTCAACAACCAAATATTATTTGCAAAAATTATGGCCAAACACAACTCCACTCCAACTCCAACTTCAAAAATTCCAAAAAAAGTGAAATTATTTTTGATTTCTATGGCCAAACGCCTACTTAATTTGTTGAAAAAAATTGAAATCAAGGAAAAAGGTGACTTTCGGAGATAATAACTATCTCTTGAGTGACCATCTGATAAATCAACTCTAATTTTCTGCTCCAATGAATTATTATATGCAAAATGATTTTTCGAAATGCTCATGTGGCAAATGGACAGCTTTAAACTTGGACGGATAAAAACAGGTCAAACTAATACATATGTCATGCCCAATCAAACAAAACCAATGTATTTTTCTTAAATGATGTAGTAGTTTGTGTGTGTGTGTGTGTGTGTGTGTGTGTGTGTGTGTGTGTGTGTGTGTGTGTGTGTGTGTGTGTGTGTGTGTGTGTGTGTGTGTGTGTGTGTGTGTGTGTGTGTATATTCTTCTAAGTTTACATAATTCTCAATCCAAGTTCTATTTTGTATGTTTGAATTTGGGTTGTAGTTTGTTATGGGTTACACTAATTTAACTCGTTTCAGGGTCTCTACTTTACGAAAACAATATTATTTCCGGTGCCATTATTCCTACTTCTGCAGCTGTAGATTTACATTTTTACCCAGTTTGGGAAGCGACATCCGTAATAGTTTGATGGGTCTTTTCAGTTTGATTCGTTGGGTCAAGCCAACAAATTAAATGTGTCATAACTCAACTCGTTTAAACTTTGATTGATTGGCAGTACTACTAAAAATGAATTTATTTGAGTATCTTCTTATGTCTAAACTTACGGACTCTAAATCGTAAATTCACCTTCTGCAGATACACCGTGGTTGGTTGTGATGATGGTGCTATAATGAACGGACTAAACTTCGCTAATGGTTGCCCCGCTCTCTGCAGTAGCTCCAGTGATGTAGTTGAAGGAAAATGTATGGGTTTTGGTTGCTGCCAAATAACAATACCAAAAGGATTGAAATCTTTCAATACATCTATGATAACCTCAAAAAATCACACCGCAGTTTGGTCGTTTAATCCATGTGGCTACGCGTTTCTTGGTGAGGCGAGTAGATTCGAGTTCGGGGGTGTGGAGGATCTCACTGATGTTAATTTTGCAAAGAAAATTATGGATAATGTCCCTATTGTGCTAGATTGGGCCATTGGTAGTCTTAGTTGTGTTGAAGCACGAAAACGTAACGATTATGCTTGCCTGGATAATAGCCAGTGTGTTGATTCCGACACGGGAAATGGTGGCTATCGGTGCAATTGTAACGGGGGATATGAAGGCAATCCATACATCGGCCCTGGCTGCCAAGGTAATTTAGTTTCTCTACTTTCTCACATGTTTGAACTTTCTTTGGTTTATGCGAAGTTTGTCCTTTTTTCTTTTTTTTTTTTTTTTTTTTTTTTTTTTTGAGTTTATGTTTTATGCATCGATAGTATACACAATATTAGCAATCACATCATCTTTCAGATAATTATGGGTAAATCTCTTAATAAATATAAATTTATAATATGTAAAATGGTAATTAGTTCACTATAACGTAATAAAATCTTTATCCTATCAGAATATGCATTTAAATCTCTTTTTTTTTTTCGCCACTTCCCCTAGAAAATCAATAATAGTTCAATTTGCTCTTTGGATTCAAACTTGGACGACTTGACATTGGCGGTGAAGTTGACTTATCACTAACCCACATTGGAGGTGAAGTTGACTTATCACTAACCCATCCCTCTCAATAAAGTTTGACTAAATAGATATTCGTATATTTCAGTTTATATGAGTTTATATGATATAGCTTGACAAAACATATATTTTAGGGGGAAAATGAAGATATTTTTAAACTTGTAAGCTTAAGTATGCCATAACATTTGTGTGGTTATAAAACTTTTGGAACTTGTGATTTTCAAAATGATGAATAATGTAGCTGTAGTTTTGATTAAATAAACAGTATTTTAGAGTTGATCTAGTCTAGCGGTCAGGTTGTTAGTAACTTATTTCATGGAGTAATGTTTAAGGATTAAGAACTATATAAATATTTAGTATATTTCAAAGTACTCAAGCCATAAGATAAAGAATGTGGTTTAACATCAACTTGTTTGAGTATCTTAAGTGGAGAAGGTCAAGATACATTGAAAACAAGCAAGGCCAAGCAATGGGAATTTAGCAAGATCTAAGAGCTGTTTAATAACTCCTAGTTGCAATAAGTGCACAAAATATATAATGCTGGAAGTTTCTTTAAACAATTTCACATCTTACTGCGGTATAATTACAGCTTTTACTAGAAGATATGTAAAATTGAAAAATAAAAAACGGACAAAATAGGCAAAGCATCAGGATTAATAGCTTTCTTTTTCTATTTTGCATACCAGATATTGATGAATGTGCAGATCCAAATGCCAATTCATGTGAACAAATTTGCATAAACACGCTGGGGAGTTACAATTGTTCTTGTCCAGAAGGATACAGTGGTGATGGCAAAAAGAACGGTCGTGGCTGTATTGCACCGAGCTCGAACTCTGAGTTCCCATGGATCAAGTTTTCTGTAGGTAAGTTTCTCAGAAATTTAAACTTACATGTACTCGCATATAGATAGACCACCTGCTTACTTTTTATTGAAAAAGTCATAGCTTATACACAGTAGTGAAAAATGAATACTTTTTCTTGATGTGAAAAATAAAATTGCATATGTCCCTTCTCTCAGATTTCTAATTCCAATATTACTTTTGTATAAACACAGGTATGGGAGTTGGTTTTATGTCCCTAATAGTTGGGACAACTTGGCTATATTTCAGCATCAAGAAAAGAAAACTAATTAAACTTCGGGAGAAATTCTTCCAACAAAATGGTGGTTTGCTCTTGAAACAACGAATCTCTTCTAACGATGGTGGTGTGGAAGCAACCAAAATTTTTACAGCGGAGGAATTGAAGAAGGCTACGAACAACTATGCCAGTGATAGAATTCTTGGTCGTGGTGGAAATGGAATCGTCTATAAAGGTATTCTACCTGATAACCGCATAGTTGCAATTAAGAAATCTAAGTTTGTGGACGAGGATCAGACTGAACAGTTCATCAATGAGGTACTTATTCTTACTCAAGTCAACCACAGAAACGTGGTGAGGCTCTTTGGGTGTTGTTTGGAAGCAGAAGTGCCTTTACTGGTCTATGAATACATTTCTCATGGAACTCTTTACGAGCACATCCACAATCGAAATGGAGCACCTTGGTTATCTTTGCAAAATCGACTACGAGTTGCTAGTGAGACAGCAAGTGCACTTGCTTACCTTCATTCATCAGCGCAAATGCCTATAATACACAGGGATGTCAAGTCTGCCAATTTATTATTGGACGATGTTTACACTGCGAAAGTGGCTGATTTTGGAGCTTCAAGGTTAATCCCAATCGATCAAACGCATCTTGCCACATTGGTTCAAGGTACATTAGGGTACCTGGATCCTGAATATTTTCGCACAAGTCAATTGACTGAGAAAAGTGATGTTTATAGTTTTGGAGTAGTTCTTGCTGAACTTTTGACCGGGATGAAACCTATTTCGAGGGACAGAAACGACGAGGACAAAAATTTAGCAGAGTATTTCTTTTTGTCCATGAGAAAGAATCAATTGTTTCAAATTCTTGACCGCAGAGTGGTAAGAGAAGGAAGCCTTGAACAACTCCAAAAAGTGGCTGAGCTAGTGAAGAGTTGTCTTCGTTTGCATGGAGACGACAGACCTACAATGAAAGAAGTAGCATCGGAACTTGAAAGTTTAAGAAAGTTCACCAAAAATAACCCTTGGGCTAATGGACATGGAAATGAAGAGAATGAAGCTGAATCATCAGATCTTTATACAATTCCAATTGATTCTAATACAGGTCTCAACAATTTCTCCGGACAATATAGTTCCAACTCCAACACAAATAGCAGCAACTTTTCTGGGCAATATAGATCAGATAGTTCTTCAGTGATATATAGTACTCCTAATTCAAAATAGCCCATTGATCCAAAACAGAAGGGCAACATGATGAGTGATGAAGATTTATGCCTTTTTAATTCCTTTGATCTTTCCCTTTCTTCAATGTTGAATTTTCTGATGTAATTTTCTTGCTTGTCATTTGTTCTTTCCTCTTCGAATTTTTGTTTACATAGGGAACTATTCCTTCTAGGTTCTATTGCCTTGTGAGTCAAACTCCTACTTAAGCTAGCTTTTAAATGTGTTGTTTCTCGTTTTAATATGAGAAAACTTGTTGTTTATTCTATTGTTGTACATTATATATTGAGTTTAAGAAAAACAAATCGGTTTATATTCAATTTAGTTCAGAATGTTGGTAAAACAAATTTTGATAAACAAGAGAGCTAATTTACACAGGTAATCTTTCCGTGTTTTCTTGGCAGAGGACTCTAAGAATTAAATCTATTTATTAATTTACAATATTATGTTATCCATACTGTGCTGAAAACAATAAATGTTGTTAGTAAAACAATGTTCAAACGACGAAACAATATTTTAATAAAAACCAAGAAAACAAATGACGTAAACACTATCTGAGTCCACATAATTCACTGTGTGTCCTTAAGGAATTTAATCCCCTCAAGTACCCGAGGTTATGGATCACTTCCTCCCAGGATAAAACGGATATACCTGTTGATGACATAGCGGTACCTCAAATCCTACCAACTTCGTCGAACGCAAATTCGGCAACAAATCACACGACTCTCTTATAATTTTCTTTTGAAAACAAAAGCATAGAACAGTTTAGAGGGAGAAAGATTTCAGTTTTTTTTTTTTTTTTTTTTTTTTTGGTGTATAAAATCTGAGGCAAAGGCTTTGAATTTATAGACAAAGAAGGGGTGCGATGAAGAGATGCAATCCAAAAGGTGCCTTTTGGGTGCACTCCAAAAGGTACCTTTTTTATTTCCCATTCACACTCTAAAATCCCAACAATGTCCCACATGAATGGGGAATGACTCTATGATTAAAGCATGCATAAAAAAACTGTGTGATTCGTAAGCAAGGATTAATTGCATTTGGATAAGCAGGTTTCCCTTTGAACTTTCCATAGTGAACATATGTCGGATATACTCGGTCAATCGGTAGATTTGATATCTTTGGACTGTCGAGCTTTGGTGTATACCTAGACAACCACATGTCACACAACTAACCTTTTAATCGTTTTTGGTTCTCACTGTTGTGTTCGTTTCAGCCATGAACACCGCCTGATTTCATGAGTGCGTAAAGCATGGGCCTTTACCTAACACACTCCTCGAAGCGGCTTACACTTCACACTCACATAAGTTATTCCTAAACGTGTCATCCCGTAGATACACTATCTGGTCATACCTGCCAAACTTAGAAACCGTTAAAAAGCTTTTATTAACTCATTAAAAAGCCTTAATGCTTTATCCTTGTTTCTGAACATTGTCTTCATTATGAGAATAGGTTGAGTTATTTGACAATGTTGAACCGTCATTCATAACTGTGTTTGATCTATTTGAACCTAGCTCTTGGGATCTCCAGTCTACTAGTTAGAGTTACCGCCATGATGACTTGTCCTAGGCCTTAAGCCCATTCCCTTCGATGATCTTTCAACCGCCTCTCTAGTTAGGCCTTTTGTAAGTGGATCTGACACGTTATCTCTTGAATTTACATAGTCAATTGTGATAACTCCACTAGAGAGTAGTTATCGAACGGTATTGTGTGTCCTTCGTATGTGACGAGATTTACCGCTATACATTGTCACGACCCGACTAGGGCCATGACGGGTACCCGGGGCTAACCACCGAGCACTGCTCATTCTATTACTTATCCTGCCTTCCTTCATATTTCTCATCATTCATAATCATAGAAAAACGACTTTCATTTAAAACATATTTACTTTATAAACATAAGCCCTTCGGCTATCAAAATAATATATACATGCATATATACGAAGACCGCGAGACTATACTACCCACACCGCGTATCTACGAGCCTCTACTCGCAGTACTAGACATATGGATTCGGGACAGACCCCGTCGTGCCAAAAATATATGTACACAAAATACGCTCAAAATGGCACCTCCCGAATAAAGGAGGGCTCGCTAATTCGCCGATAAATTACATGATCCGCACCGTCTCCCGCCACCTGGTACGAACATACAGTCCAAAGAAATCTGGGATGTCGCACATTTAAATATGTACTGAGTATGTAAAGCATGATCAATATCAATATGGATAATCGTATGAAATAACATAAGATGGGAGACAATAGCATCCTCATCATAGCACTTACCTGCCTTCCGTAGGGACGTTCCATTTCTATTTCGTACTCACATACATACATTCATATCTTTGCACATACATAGCCCTTACTTGGCACTTACATGGTCTTAACATATTCATACTCTAATCGATGGCATATACAGGGCATAATCGTACTCATAAGGATGTCATACATATAGCTTATTCGCACTCATATAGGTATCATACATGTAGCTTATTCTATCGTTGCATCCGAAATTACGAAGGTTCGGTGTTATCCTTAACATCATTATACGTCACATAAGCATATCATGATCTTCGCACGACTAATCGTCATCTCACATTCATCATAACACATACATATACCTATCATAGTGTCGTATCTGTTTATACACATTTGAACAATATCCGTATTCGGCCACGTAGGGCTCGACAATATCCGTATTCGGCCACGAGTGGCCGACAAAGATCCGTATTCGGCCACCTGTGGCTCGACCATATCCGTATTCGGCCACGAGGCTCGACAATATCCCCCATCTACCTTTCATACCCGGCCATAACGGCTCCGTGTCTCTTATAATCACATACATCTCATATGCTATCATAGCTTTCCATAAAACGTGCATTTACATCATGATGCATACTATTAGAAATAATATCATTTTACGTGAACTTCATAACATATACCGTATACTTACCATTGTTACTCGTCACATATGCGTATACATCATCATCATGCACCTCATAGGTATATTATAAGCTAAACATCATCATACATATCAAAGACTCATCGTTTCTAATCATTTCGTAAGCATATCATGGCACCATCATAATTGCTCATCATAATTCATCATAATGCATTTACGGGACTCATGGACGATTATACTTTATCCGGGTGACGTAAGGTCGTGAATCCCCCGATTACCTTATGGAGCACATGAACATTCCACCTCACCTTGAAGGAATTAGCACAAAAGTGCGAGCGTATACAATATTCAACATCAATGAACTATGGATAGCTTCATTAGCTTTATGGATCATCATATCATAGACTATAGCATCTCTTAGACTTAAGCTTATCATTATCATTATCATACTCGTAGCATATCTCTTATCTCGTATGGCTATTCATGAACAAGGACTCATAGTTTTCTAGAAGATAGGAAATTCGTGAAGGAGGAAATTCATACCATAAGATTCATGCCTTTAGAAAGAAAGGACTAGCCTTTACATACCTTTGTCGTTTAACTATTCTATTGCTTTGCTCGTTGTCCTTTAATGCACACGTTTTACCTTCAAGAGAATTCGTATCGGCATTAGCTACACAATTATATGAACGGGCTTATTAAAGCTAGAGAAAGTTGGGCAAGATTTCCTTTGTTTATATGACTTCTCCATATTCCATATCAACTCCCAAACGTCCGTAATATCATTCATAATATCATAAATAACAATCATCATTTATCTACATTATCCACATTTCACAATTTCACTTCAATTTCCCCATAATCATGGTCATAATTTACTATTATATTCTTCCATGTATAATGCTCATCCCATGTTCTAAATGTCATTCACAATCTACCTACAATCACAACATATCCATTTTCATGATGCATTCTAAACTACTACTCAACACTAGCACTATTCCCACATTTATGACCCATTTTCTATGTTCCAGATAAAAATCCAAGTATTTCAACTTTTCAATGCTTCAAATAATATGAAAAGACTCAGGTGAAACTCACCTTAGATGGTGTAGGAATAAACCTTGAGTGGTAATACTCTCCTTACACAAAACCCTAGTTCACTTTTCTTGGGATTTCTTGACTTAGATGAACTTTTGATGAATTTCTACACTTGATTCACTTGATTTCTTGGTATTGATCTTTGATTTCCTTTGATTTCTTGTGGATGAAGAGTAGAGAGAGTTCTAGAGGGTTCTAGAGAGAAGTGGTGTGGAAAATGAAATGAATTAATAAACGTGGGTCTTCTTTAATAACTCAAAATCTGATCCCGTCGGTATTTACGCCCATTTCGACGGCCGTATAAATTCCTACGGACCGTCAAAATGGTCTCGTAGAACTGCCCAGTCCAAAACGAGTCACCGTGACCATTTGACGCCGGGTCCGGGTCCATTTTACGGACCGTAGGATTTCCTACGGACCGTCAAAAGTCCTACGGGCGTCAAATGGTCCGTAGGATTTCTCGCTCGTACAGTCCGTCGTAGAATGGCCATAACTTTTTACTCGACCTCACATTGACGAGCGGTTTATTGCGTTGAAAAATAGACTCGATGAAATTCAATTTGAAAAAACGAAACACACAAAAACTCCTCATATTCTAGGAGATATACCCCCACAAATGTGGACCAAAATTTTGTCCGAAAATTTTGCCAAGTTTTACCAAAGTTCCCATAAACTCAATTCCTTTATTTGTTTGTTCTTAAATCCTTATGGAACCTTCTTAACACTTATTTAACACTTCATTAACAATCCAAGGGGACATTATAACTCTTCTCCAAAACTTCATTAAGTCATCATTAATTCGATACTCGTAAATCTTGCCCGACACATGACATATACCTTACTTTCCTTAACAACTTTCGTCTCCTACTTCAAATGTCTTTGAAATCTTAATTAGGACCATTAAAGACTATTTATTACTTGCCCAAACATCATATACATCGTACCCTTCATTAGTCTATTCACTGCACGTTAATGGGAAATTTTCTGAGGTGTAACATACATAATGCCCCCTCGCCCTTCCTATTGTCGTCAGCTATCACAATGTATGCATATAGTCGCCACAGTGCTCACGTAAAGGAATATCTTCTAAGAAATTCTGGAGCCATTCAGCTACTTCATCGGCTTTGTTTAGAGTTATGAACTCACACTCCATTGTAGAGCGAGCAATACATGTTTGTTTGGACGACTACCATAACACCGCTCCTCCACCAATCGTGAATAGATATCCACTTGTGGATTTGAATTCTGTTGATCCGGTGATCCAATTTGCATCATGGTATCCTTTAATAACTGCAGGATATTTATTGTAATGCAAGTCAAAGTTTTAGGTATGTTTTAAATATCCAGAACTCGTTTCATTGCCGTTCAATGCGTTTGATTGGGATTACTCCTGTACCGACTTAGTTTACTTATGACATAAGCTATATCTGATCGCGTACAGTTCATGATGTACATTAAACTTCCCAATACCTAGCATAGTCCTATTGACACTCACTTTTACCGTTGTTCTTTGCAAAAGCAAGTTTTACATCAATTGGAGTTTTTGCGCTTTTAAATCTAAATACTTGAACTTCTCAAGTAATCTTTCAATATAATGAGACTGAGACTGAACTAGACCTTGAGGAGTCTTTTGGATCTTAATTCCTAAAATTAACTCGGCAACTACTAAGTCTTTCATATCAAATTTGCTAGCTAGCAAACGCTTAGTAGCTTTTATGTCAGCAATGTCTTTACTCATTATCAATATATCATCAACATACAAACAAACAATGATTATATGATTCGGAGTGTTCTTAAAGTAAACACATTTATCACACTCATTAATCTTGAATCCATTAACCAACATCGTTTGGTCAAATTTTGCATGCCATTGTTTGCGTGCTTGTTTTAGTCCGTACAGAGACTTAACAAGTCGACATACTTTCTTTTCTTCTCCGGGAACTTCAAACCCTTCGGGTTGTTCCATGTAGATTTCTTCATCTAAATCCCCATTTAAGAAAGTTGTCTTAACGTCCATTTGATGGATTTCAAGACCATACACAACGACCAAAGCTATTAAGATCTGAACAGATGTTATTCTTGTTACCAATGAGTATATGTCAAAATAATCAAGACCTTCTCGTTGTCTGAATCCTCTGACAATAATTCTTGCCTTATAATTGTCAATAGTATCATCATCTTTCATCTTCCTTTTGAATATCCATTTAGAACCTAAAGCTTTGTTCCCGGGTGAAAGATCAACCAACTCCCGTGTATGGTTGTTTAATATGGAGTCAATTTCACTATTGACTGCCTCTTTCCAATATTGAACTTCCGAACAAGTCATAGCTTCTTTAAAATTTGAGGCTCATTTTCTAACAAAAATGTCAGAAAATTTGATCCAAAGGATGTAGACGTCCTTTTTACATTTACTACGCCTTGAATTTTTGTTACTTGGTGTATTTTCCTTTGATTCTTCTCGAGGTCGTTTATATCCTTCGCCAAATGAATCACATTTGCCTTTTTATGGATAAATAGTTTCAAAAAATTCAGCATTATTTGATTCTATTATCATATTGGTATCAATGTCTGGATTTTTTGATTTGTACAACAAAAATCGATATGCTTTACTATTTGGGGCATATCCTATCAAAACACAATCAACGGTTTTAGGTCCTATTTTTACCCTTTGGGGTTTAGGAACTTTCACCTTGGCCAAACACCCCCACACTTTGAAGTATTCCAAATTGAACATTCTTCCTGCCATTTTTCGTATGGAATAGATTGTGTTTTACTATGGGCCACTCATTCGAGTATTCGGCTAGTTTCCCCCCACAAGTTCTGAGGTAAACTAGAACTTGTTTATAAGGCGTCTACCATCTATGTTAAATCGTTCCTTCACAGTACAACATCATCATTAAACACGTATGCACTTAGTTCACGTGAATCAGTACTAGTACGTACTAGTCACCCATTAGTAAAAGGAGAACTAAAGAAACCAACTCCTGCTCCTTGCATCATAACCACTTTATCAACACTTAAATTATCAGTAAGAAATTAATGGCTTGAATCTCTTTGAGACTGTTAGGGAAATAGGAAACGGGACTGATGAAGAAGGCTTTGCCATGAACATAGATGACACGGACATATTTAATGTCAAGTAATTAATATGATCCTCTTCATATAAATTCTTAGCCACTGAATGTTGTAATCAGGAGGACAATCACAAGGAGTTATAGAAAAAACGTGTTCGTTCACATTTTAAACCTCCAATTAGAATTTTCCTTTAAATTTTCATCTCTATCAGTCATTCGTACCACAGAATGCAACGAGCATCCTTACGATCATAATCTTTCCTTTCTCTTAACTAGAGAATAAAACGGTGAAGTATTTATATCTTCAAACCTCATACTTTCTAGCACAAACAAATTTAATAAATCGGTGAAGTTTTTATATCTTCAAACCGAATAATTTCTGGCACAAATAGATTTAATAAATCGGTGAAGTTTTTATATCTTCAAACGGAATGGATAAACTTAGGGAAAAGGGTTCAAAACATATTTCAACTTTAGCCCAAATTGATATAACACACTCGAACTTTGCGGGATCCTATAACCCCCCCCCCCCCCCCCCCCCCTAAACTACTTTAAAGTAGAATTATTAGCTCTCTATATGCTGAGCTGGCAAAGAGATTGTATATCACTCTCTTTGAGAGAGTGAGAGAGAAACGAAAATGTTTAAAATTTATTTTATATGCGCTTTTACAAATATCTATTTTTTTTTCTTCTTTTTTTTTTCATTTTCCTTTTCATGTTTCTCTTTATCCCTTTTGCTGGGTTTCTCAACCACCATTAACAAATGAAACATTGATGCTCTTTAACAAGTTTGCTTTCAAGGAACTCGAGAACTCGACCTATGAGTTTTCAACCGATTAATCGCCATTGGATAATTGAAAATCCGCCGAGCACCGCCATCTCTCTCTTCAACTCCGGTGACCCCTTTGTTTCTTTGATTCCATCTCCTTTTTATCTCTCGAAACCCAAAAGATAAAATTAAATAAAATTTGGAGTCCCCAATCGGGATGATGGCCGAAAATATGAATTTGATTTTTCAGATGATTTGGGTTTCTATTGATATGAATTTCTCAACGGAGTTTCTGCTAATTTAGTCTAAAAGGGAATTTTAGAGATGTTTTTGTTGGATTTTAATGTGAGATTCTCTACGTAGTAAAGGTCTAAATTGAGAGGTTGGGTGTTAATGGTAGAAGAAGGTATAGAAAGAGTAGAGAAATAAAGAAGAAGCAGGGAAAATTTTGAAGAAAAAAAAATTAATGGCTAATACAGTGTCAGGCGCGTGTATTTCACCCCTGGACATGAATTTGGTTTCGACTTTTTAAGGAGGCAATAATTCCACTTTAAATTAGCCTAGGGGAGTCATCAGACCCCCGCAAAGTTGAAGTGTGTTACAGTAATTTTGGCCAAAGTTGAAGTGTGTTTTGAACTATTTTCCCTAAACTTATATATACTCGATGAAGTTTTTATATCTTCAAATCGAGTAACCAAATGAGTAGAAAGTTACAAAAACTTTAATCTCAAAACTAAAGTAGGAAATCTAAAGATTTTAGTTTCCAAAAAAGTAACTTTTTATTCCTAGAAAAATATATCTTTTTATCTCAGGAAATAGTACTTTTATTTCTGGAAAAATACTTTTTTTTTCCCTTCAAAACAATGAGAACCAACGAATATTTTATTTCTTCAAACCAACACAATTTACTAACTTCAGCAAAGTTTTGATATTCTTTAAACCGAATTTACTCACTCGATAAAGTTTTTATATTCTTTAAACCGAGTAATAACTTGGAGTAGAAAATTACAAAAATTTTAACCTCCAAACAAAGGGAGTAGAAAACCACAAAGGTTTTAATCTCCAAAAAGAGTACCTTTTTTTTCTCTCGAAAGAGTTATTTTCTTTTCTAAGTAGATTATAAAAGAAAAATACTTTCACCATTGGGTTCCATACTTTCTGAAAAATATAACTGATGATCTCAACGAATGAAATTTCAAGTTAAGTTACTGAGATAAATTTTCAGCACCTTGCCATGTACTACTAATGTTTACGCCACGAATATATTTTGAGATCATCAAATAATAAATATCTACCCTAACATGTATAAAACATGAATTTAATAAACCATACAGGTAGGAAATTAAATGACAAGCGAGTGAAGAAAATATAACTCAATTTTAATGTCATTCCAATCTCTCCCAACAGTAACCATAACAAACAAGTTACGCCCGAAAAGTTGAATCGGTTAATTCATTTGATAATTAATGGAAAAACATCACATTTACATAAGATCAAATCTTGAGGCATTGCTCCTCATCTGACACATTAACCATTCTTTCATTTTATTTTATTTTTCGTTCTTTCATTTGTGTCTTCCATTGACACACTTAAAATAATAACTATATAACATGTACATCTCAATCACACTACACAACTTTCTTAGACCACTGCCAGAGATCACTTAAACACATAGAATGAGTTTTTAACTTTGAGATGTCTTCGCTGCTAGATTACATGGAGAGAAAACAAACTACTTTTCAAGCAAAGGAAAAGAAATTCTTTTGATTTACTCCATATAATGACGAGTGCACACAGACAAAGAAAACAAGCAAATTTGTCATATAAACTTACAATTGGATGAGCAAGCAGTTCTCATCTCTCAGCAACGCCAATGGGGACAAAAATTGAAAGTCAAATCCTTGCATGAAAAACCATTCCATTTTCTAGTCCAGAAAGGTCTTTTATTTTTCCACGCCACATCTCACGATCGTGCCGATAAACAATTCTATTTCTTGTTTCGTCTCCAACAAAGAAGAACACAGAAAATTAATACCAGTAAAAAAGTAAATTCCTTAAGCTTGTTATCCATACTGTGCTGAAAACAATAAATGTTGTTAGTAAAATAATGTTCAAACGACGAAACAATATTTTAATAAAACTAAGAAAACAAAATGACGTAAACACTATTAGAGTCCACTGACTTTCTTGTGTCCTTAAGAATTTAATCCCCTCAAGTACTAGGTTATGGATCACTTCCTCCCAAGATAAAATGGATATACGTTGATGACGTAGCGGCACCTCAAACCCCACTGATTTCATCGAACGCAAATTCGGCAACAAATCACACGATTCTATTATAATTTTGTTTTGAAAACAAAGGCATAGAACAGTTTAGAGGGAGAAAGATTTCAGATTTTTTTTTTTGGTGTATAAAATCTGAGGCAAAGGCTTTGAATTTATAGACAATGAAAGGGTGAGAAGGAGAGATGCAACCAAAAGGTGCCTTTTGGGTACACTCCAAAAGGTACCTTTCTTATTTCCCATTCACACTCTAAAATCCCAACATATTATTGGGTATCTTTCGGTGGTTTTATTTTTCTTTTAGGAGGTCTTTTCGAATACCTTTCTACCTCCATGGTAGGGGTAAGGTCTGCGTACACTCTATCCTCTCCAGATCCCACTTTGTGGGATTACACTAGATATGTTGTTGTTAATATTATTGGGTCTCTTTGCATAAAATCTTTCCATTTTTGGAAAAATGTATAAAAGTCCATTATAGGTGAAGGTTAGTTTTAAAACTTTGAAAATGCATGCTAAGATCCGACTCATTTTTGGTGATTATACATGAACAAGGAGATTCACTGCCTTGTTCAAAAGGTGAAGGAGGTATTGTTTCCTTTTCAAATGTGACTTTTTTTAAGCGCATCCAAATAATTGGACCGCAAGTCAATGTGAACTGACTATAACCCATCCTTAGCATGGCGAAGCCCTGGTAAAGTTCCGGGCCATTTGTAGAGTTGTAGGCATGATAAACAAGATTAGTTTCAAGGGCTTGAGAGTCCAATTTCATCATATATGAGATGGGCTGAGACAAGGTGGAGCTTGTGGAATCTTGCCTGGAGTCTACATGCATGACCGATTGAATACTTATCCACGTAGTCTATTATGCTATGTTAAACTTGAAGTTTTGTCCATGGGGCAAGTGGGGTCAAAAGTTCAAGACCACCCACCTCCAAAGACATTGTAAATTACTTTGTACTATCTAAACTAGGGGTGTTCAAATGAGACCGAAAAAGCGATCCAAACCGGTAAACCAAGTCAAACCGACTTAATAAACTGACAACTGGCTTGGTTTGACTTGATTTGGTTTTAAATATTAAAAAACCGATAACATTTGGTTTGGTTTGGTGTTAAACCAAAAAAAACCCGAACCAAAACCAAACCAAACCAAACCGATAGATACATACATATTTAAAATATTATATATAGATCTATATCTTCTTCAAAATTTTGGCACAGACCAAGTCCAATATAAATTCAAATAATTAGAAAGAAAAGTGTAGCCCATTTAAGTTTAAGGTAAAATAAAATAAAAATTTGCTAAAGGTAAAATAAAAAATTTCCCCCTATCAGTTTACAGTTCCCTCTTGTACATGCCGTCTAATTAATACTAATAAACTAGCATTTTATCCGTAACAAATTAAAGGGAAGAAAATGGCAATTGAAATTTAAAAAGATTTGGTAGATGACTTTGTCTTTCTGTTTATCATTTTCCATTTTAACTTCTATGCTTTCTTCTCAATGCTTCATAAACACGATGAGTCTAGATAACAAAACTTTCGGAGGGCTGCGTAATATCAAAAGGCTATATGTAGGGAGGTAACTAGAATCATGAAAAGTAGATGTTATGTTTTTGTAATTCCTATACCCATAGCCATAGGCCTATACCTAAATAAAGTTAATGAAATAATTAAGAAGATTCTTAGATTTGAATGGATCACGTCAAAGCCGTATTTAGTTACCATTTAATTCAAAGGTTCTTTGTATTAATACATTCTTAAAATCCGAAAAAAACGCAAAACCAAACCAAAATGATTAAACCCGAAAAAGCGAGACCGATAGAATTTATACTATAATGGTTTGGTTTGGTTTGAATATTAAAAAAAAAAAAACTGACTTAATTGGTTTGGTTTAGTTTTAACCAAAAACCGAATCAAACCGAACCATGAACACCCCTAGTTCTAAACTACCTAAACGAGCTTGAGCTCTTGATGTCTCAATTGTTTTTTGGAAATTTGTTATAACTACACAAGGTTGAAAACCAAATTTCATCGGATTCCATACTTTTGTACTTAATTAGCTTTCACCCGCTATCTGCAAATGTAATATTACGAAATACCCTTTTCGTACTCACACGCAATAAACTGATCCGGAAATATAGGAGAAGATTCCACGTTTGCCTCCTAACAAATTTTGATTGTATCTCCATCTTCAAATGATCCATATAAATAGAAAAAAAATATATATATTTGTTTTCACCCGTTCTTCCACAGATCAAACTCAAAAAATATATACAGTCGTTGCATTGTCGAAAGCAAAACTGATAGCAATGAGCTGATGAAAATTATTAAAGAAGACTGTATATGGTAAAAATCGGATAAACTTGTGTCCGGTGGGAACCGGAGTAAAGGATAAAGCCGAGGGGTCACTAAGGCGTTCAACTCTCGTCTTCAACACCGAGGGTATTTTACCGGAGCACGATAAATCCGAGCCTAAATAGCACACTCAAAATATAGGTCGGATAATCGGGTATGGAGCAAGCCACGCGTCATCCAACCGTTCCGCCACTTGTGCCGACAACGAAGACGGATGTCGACCGTACGATTAGCCTTATCCATTTTAGGGTTTTTCTAGAAAGGCTTTTTCTACATTGGACTAGGGCCTATTTATTGTTACCTATAAATAGAGGGCTATCCCTTCCCTTTTTAGGTTAGCTTTTTGCTATCCAACACATTGTAATCAAGCAAAGTACCATAAATATTTCTTCAAGTATTTTGGCTCGGTTATAAGCGGCTCCTTCCAGATCGGACCAATTCGCAGCATTTGTCAACTCTTCTTCTCTAGTTTCCCTTGCTATTATTTGCTAATATATATCATTACTTATTCATTACTATCCTATATTATAATTAAATCTAACCACATATCCTATCCACCACTTACAAATTTAATTGTTATCCACTATTTGAGGGTAAACAGTTTGGCCCCCACCGTGGGGTATAGGATAATAGTGGTGGTTTAGTTTGCTACTTCCTTTTTCACTTGTTGTTTGAAAATTTGCGGATTCGCGAAAATACATTCGAAATGGCAAACATCGGTCACTCCGGTCATGTGAACAACAACGATATAGTAGCTGAAAACGAGAACAACAACTGGTTACGAAACCCACCTGCTGATCTAGCCGACCCAAATGCGGTCAACTCAAGAGAAGGCCTTAACCGACAGAATACCGTCAACCAAAGAATGCCGCCCTTCCGGCCACGGACCCTTTGAATAGCCATAAGTCAATTACCTTGCCTAGGGCGCGAGGCCAAAAACATCGGATATCTCGGATGAGATTAACTTACGTTTGATATTTGAAATGTTGCAGGACCAGGCGATTGCCATAGCTCAGCTCCAGAGCAAAGACAGCAATGCAGCTTCGGCAAAACCAAAACGGGCTGCTGAACCAAGGTGAGATGAGGCACGAATAATCGAAAGAGACGGATCCGAGGCCGGTTCATCTACCGAGGTTTTGAAAATGCTCAAGACTTTGGAAAAACTGGTTGATTCAACGGAGAAAAGGGTAGAAACGTATAACTCTCGGGTGGATCAGATCCCGGGAGCACCACCGATCTTGAAGGGGTAGGATTTAAAGAGATACATTCAAAGACCTTTCCCTCCGAGTGCGTCCCCAGAGTTAATCCCAAAGAGGTTCAAAATGCCGGACATTCCAAAGTATGATAGGACGACGGACCCACAGGAGCACGTGACCTCTTAAGCTTGCGCCATAAAAGGCAACGATGTCGAGGAAGATGAGATAGAGTCGGTATTGCTGAAAAAGTTTGGTGAAACATTGTCCAAAGGGGCATTGACTTGGTACGACCACTTGCCGAGCATACCATCACTTCTTTCAAGATGCTCACAGATGCTTTTATCAAAGCTCATGTCGGGGCCAAGAAGGTATAGGCCAGTAAGGCGGATATCTTCAGAATCTCCCAAAGAGATAATGAGCTACTACGTGAATTTGTGAACCAGTTCCAAAGGAACGAATAGAACTTACCCCGATCCCGGAAGAATGGGCGGCACAAGCTTTCACTAAGGGGCTCAATCCCCGAAGCTCAACTGCCTCGTTCAAATTAAAGGAGAACTTCTTGGAGTACGAGGCAGTAACTTGGGCAGATGTCCAAAACAGGTACGAGTCCAAGATTTGGGTAGAAGATGATCAACTTGAACTCCCCCCCGGGTCCAATAAATGGTAGCAAGAACCAGAGACAAGGCCATCAAGGGAAAGGTATCGACCATATTCTCAACTGGAGAAATCCAGCTTTAGGTCAGAAAAAGGGAGAAGCGGCCCCAGCCATTTCTCGAGTAGAGGTGATAAGCGAGCTGATCGTGGGTCAAACAGCCAAGGTTTGTTATTTAGAAGCGAAGCCGGTAGTTCAGCCAGTAATGGAGACATACCGAGGTTATCAGAGTACAACTTCATCATCAATACATCAGACCTTGTCTCGGCTATCGGGCATATCACATAAGCCAGATGGCTAAGACCATTGAGATCCGATCCAGCTCAAAGGGATCCGAGCATGATATGTGAGTATCATGAGACTCACGGTCATAGAACCGAGGACTATCGCCAATTAAGAGAAGAGGTGGCTCAGTTGTTGAAAAATTGTCACCTTTGAGAATTCCTGAGTGAGCGAGCCAAAAGCCACTATAAAGGAAGGGAAAATCACAAAAAGGCCGAGCCTGTGGAGCCAAAACATGTGATCAATATGATAATCGGAGGAACAGATATGCCTCAAGGGCCGATGATGAAAAGAACAAAGGTTTCATGTCACACCCCAACCTTGGTGAGGCATGATTGGCACCCGACACCTTACGGAAACCGAGCGAACCAACTGATAACTCGCATCCTCTATGTCTCAAATGGCAAAATAAGGCCAAGAATGCCAATAATGAATATAAAATCATGCACACGTATATACGTAATGGGCCTGCGGCGTCCACATATCCACTAACAAGACATAGCGAGGGGCGCGTACACAAAAATGCGTCTGCCGCAAAGCCTCTATGAACATGACTGAAGTACACAAGTCGGGACAGGGCCCCCGACATACCCTCTTGTCAGAAAAAAAAAAACATATACAACTCAGACTCGGCGATGCTCCAGGAAGAGATGGAGCCCACCAATCAAAACTGGTACCTGAAAGCGGCTACGGCGGAAGATCCTCGTCTCGTCTACCGCACTGCGCGGCATGAATGCGAGCGTCCACGGCGGGACGTCGGTATGAACAATGTACCGAATATGTAAGGCATGAATAGTAGTATGATATCGAGTGAAGATAACATAAGATAAAGTAAGTAATTATACCTCGTACTCTTCTCAAGATCTCTGTCATGTAAACTACTCGTCTACAGGAAAAACATTTCATACACAACATACACAACATACATACCTATGTATTCACATACACTTACTATACATTCATCTCATATACGCACCTCCCTTTCGGGACTCGGTGTTATCCGTACCCCGGCCCTTTCGGGACTCGGTGTTATCGTACTCGGCCCTCGGGGGACTCGATGTTATCCGTACTCGGCCCTTGGGGGACTCGATGTTATCCGTACTCGGCCACCCTGCGGGACTCGATGTTATCCGTACTCGGCCTTGCGGGACTCGATGTTATCCCCGACCGATCGGTGGGATGCAATGCATACATACATACATATACATAAAAATACATAACTGAAATCAACATCATCATTACCATTATCATTATCACTATATACTTCCTTAGAAGATCAACTATCTTAAGGTGAAGTCAACGATGTCATGGGAGTCTCGAGAATCATGAACTTAAATAGCATTGAAAATAGAATCGCCATCGCTATATCTTACCTCGAAAGACCAAGTACTATGAGGTGAGATCAATCTCAAAGAATAGTCTCAAGATCATGAATAAGCTCAATAATATCGTAAGGATCATGGGATTCATCGACTTCTAGCATTTGTGGAAGCAAGGATATTATGGATATGGCACAAGGTTTATAACAAAAGAATCATGCCTTTAGAAAGAAAGGGTTTAGCCTTAACATACCTGTTCCACCTCTTATTAGCTACGCTTATTCGTCCAAGCTCGCAAGTCTACATTTAAGAGGATTTACACTAATGTTAGCCTCTTCATCGCACACTTGTACCAAGTTTCAAATCAAACTATTCTATATTCTGCCGAAAATCGGGCAGCATCTCCCCTGTTTATATGCCTAGCCTGAATTCTCAATTCAACAACCAATAACAAAAACAACAATACCAACATTATCCATAATATTTCCAACTCCAAAATATTCCATATAACAGCCCATATTTCCTCCACAGAATCATTTTATAACAATTTTACAGCTCCTTCTCGGTAAATAAACCAAGATTAATGTTAATAGCAGGAGATTTATACCTTTCTCTCGATAATATTTCTGTATCTTCACTTCTGAACCTTGATCTTAAGCCATAACGCACTGCTATACAATTTTTTAGTTGTAACTATACGCCGTCTAGACCGGGATTTGGGAATTATACCTGGTTTTGGGCTAAAAAGTTGATGGTTGGAAGGTTTGGGAAATTTCTGTAATATTTAAGGAGGTTTTGGGTGTGTTTGGTCAAAAATGAGGGGGTCTCCCCCTTTAAATAGCGGTCCAGGTTCTACCTAGACCGACGTAGAATTCCTTCTGCTCGTTCGTGCCCCCTTTGGGCGCGTTCGCGCAGCCTTAATTTTTCTGTCTGTGCCTTCGTTCAGTAAAAAGGTCATAACTCTTGATCCCATATCGTGTGAGGGCCCATGACATATGGTTGGAAATCTAATTCAATTATCTACAACTTTCATTCTTGGAATTTTTCCAAATTCCAAACTTATAATATCGTTTTGGCCCCTCCAAATCAGATCATCCGAAAATGTTTCCTTAAATCGTCCTTTTGGAGGGCTTATGCCCATATTTGGCTTATGGGTCCTTCTTAGGACTTGCTCAACTTTCCATGTACTACTCATATGTCTCTTCATATGTCCTTAATCAAACTCTGACATGTGGGCCCCACTTAGCGTACAGCAACGAGGGCTTTTCATCAAGTGACATATGAACCAATTCACCCCATATGGTCTCCAAATGTCATGTGTATACCATTATTACACTCTTATAATATAACCTTTCTCCTTAATCCTCACATAACTTTACTCTTCCTCAGGCCCATACTAAGCTATCTACGACCTTGGTAGCGTGAAATTTTCCGGGGTGTAACATTTCAATTACACGAGTAAAATGGACCAGGGATTACATGCCCGAAGGGACTATTTCCTTCGACAATGAGGATGCAGAAGGCATCATTCAACCGCACAATGATACGTTGGTAATCTCTATTCTTATTTTTAAATCTCAAGTTAAACGTATTTTGATTGACCCGGGTAGTTCAGCCAACATTATCCGATGGAGAGTGGTAGAACAATTGAAGTTGTTGGATCAAATCATCCCGGTAGCCCGGGTACTCAGCAGATTCAATATGGCAAGCGAAACTACAAAGGGAGAAATTTCTTTGCCGGTCAACATCGACGGGACCATTCAGCAGACCGTGTTTTATGTCATCGAGGGGGAGATGAAGTATAATGCTTTACTCGGCAGACCGTGGATTCATAGCATGAAGGCGGTGCCATTAACATTACATCAGATGTTGAAGTTCCCAACTCCGGAAGGGATGAAAACTGACCGTGGTGAACAACCCACATCAAGGGAAATGTTCGCGGTCGAGGAAGCCCCCTTCTATTTGAAGAAACCGGTTCAAAAGGTTGATAAGCCAATCAAAGGCAAGGACACCAAATAGCAATTAAAGAATACGGGTTCGAATGAAGAACAGAAGGAGATGAGCCCGAATTGCGAAGAATATGATTTCAGTGTGCCCAGATCATTTACATTACCGGATGATTCGGATGCAACCAAATCGAGGCATGGAAGAGAAAAGGATCATCTTGTTTGTGCATTTACCGGATAGAAAGGTATACACAGGCACAGGGTTAACCTCAGAGCTCAGGAACAAGTTAATTAATTTCTTCAAGCTAATGCCGATTATTTTGCATGGTCCCATATAGACATGATAGGTGTGCCACCAGAGGTGACAACGCATAAGCTCAGCCTCGATAGAAAATTCACTCCGGTCAAGCAGAAAAGAAGACCGATGGCTAAGTTAAAACATGCCTTCGTCAAAGATGAGGTAACAAAGCTTTTGAAAATAGGTTCTATCCATGAGGTAAAATACCCGGACTGGCTAGCTAATGTCGTCGTGGTGCCGAAGAAAGGTAAAAAATTTAGAATATGCGTTGATTATAAAGATCTAAACAAAACATGCCGAAGAATTCGTTCCCTATGCCTCATATCGATCAAATGATTGATGCGACGGCCGGGCATGAGATGTTAAGTTTCCTCGATGCCTACTCCGGGTACAACCAGATCCAGATGCATCCGGAGGATCAAGAGAAAACTTCTTTTATTACCCGATATGAGACTTATTGTTACAATGTCAAACCATTCGGATTAAAAAATGCTGGAGTAACTTACCAACGCCTAGTTAACCGAATGTTCAAAGAACAGATAGGTAAAACAATGGAGGTTTACATTGATGACATGTTATTCAAGTCCCTGGAAACAGAGGACCATTTAAAACATTTGCAGGGTACCTTCGATGTACATCGCAAATACAACATGAAGCTGAACCCGGAGAAGTGTACCTTTGGGGTTCGATCTAACAAATTTTTGGGCTTTATGGTATCAAACCGGGGGATTAAAATTAACCCGGACAAAGTCAAAGCTATTGAGGATATTGAAGTGGTGAACAATGTGAAGGCAGTGCAAAGGCTGGCCGGAAGGATAGCGGCTCTGAGTCGATTCATCTCGAGGTCATCCCATAAAGTCACCGTTTCTTCTCTCTACTGAGGAAAAAGAATGACTTCGTTTGGACACCGGAATGTCAAAAGGCCTTGCAAGAATTGAAACGGTACTTGTCGAGTTCACCCTTGCTGCATCACCGAAGGCAGATGAGCATCTGTTCCTATATCTAGTGGTATCCGAGGTTGCGGTAAGCGGCGTCTTGGTCAAAGAAGAAGGAGGTACGCAATTTCCAATCTATTATGTAAGTAGGACATTAGGGGATGCGGAGACCCGTTACCCGCACCTCGAAAAATTAGCTTTGGCACTAGTAAGTGCTTCAAGAAAGCTAAAACCTTACTTTCAATGCCACCACTTATGTGTAGTAACCACTTACCCGTTAAAAAATGTCATGCATAAACCAGAACTATCAGGTAGGTTGACCAAATGGGCCATAGAGATTAGTGGTTATGACATCGAGTATAAGCCTAGAACGGCTATTAAATCTCAAATCTTAGCCGATTTTGTAGCAGACTTTACCCCCGCCATGATTTTCGAGGGAGAGAAAGAGCTTTTGTTAACTTCGAAAAAGGCTTTGGGTATCTGGACCCTATATACAAATGGGGCCGAGGCTTTAATCCTCGTAGAAGTTGGTGAGCTAAGTCTAAGGTTCCAGTACGCCACGAACGAGTCAAACGAAGAGGCTATGGCCGTAAAGCTCGACTTAACGGACGAACTACGTGAGAATGCGCTGGTCCGTTTAGCAGCTCAAAAGCAGTGAATGGGAAGATACTACAATCGAAGGACAAACCTTCGACATTTCCAAGTTGGGGACTTAGTGCTTCGGAAAATTAACCTGCATACTAAGAACCCCGATGATGGAAAGTTGGGGCTGAACTGGGAAGGACCGTATAAGGTAACCGGAATAACTGGCAAAGGATCGTATCAATTGGAAACTGGGGATGGCCAACAGCTGCACAACAATTGGAACGTGGCACACCTGAAGAAATACTATTGCTAAGGTATGACCCGCTAACCCTTTTAATTATTCTAAAATTCTCACCTATCTTTTTTACAGTGTCGTACCCGAATAAATTACGAAGGTGTTAGAATTAGGTCTGAAAATAGGTGTTGCACTCTTTTTCTTAGCCCTGTTTTGTCCTGAAGTGGGTTCTCTGGTAAGGTTTTTAACGAGGCAACAAGTACAACGTGTTACCCTAAGAAGACGAGGCTAAAGGCCTATAAGCTCGAAGACCAGCTAAGTACTTGGGACTGAATAGTGTTTCCCCGTTCATACTTCTTGGACAAACACTAGAGGACTACTATACCCCCACCAAGACCGAAGAAGAGCTCATCGAAGCAAAATAAGAAACGGAGTCAAGATCGAAACAATTTTTTTTTTTGTAGTTACCTGAACCTTCTGTATTAGGTTTCAATGTAAGGGCTAAACGATCGAATGAATCATGCCCAGGTAGTGTTGCCACAGCAAGAGCCGAAGGGATCAGATGAAATCCTTAGTTTTGTATGAGATAAACATTTGAGATATGAAGAGAAATACTTCTAAAAAGTATGTCTTAAATACGTTCTTTTTATAACCCTCAACTGGGGACTGTTGTCATAAAATCGACAAAGGCACAAAGGTTATAATTAACTGAGCCCAATCCTCTTTTAACCCTCGACCGGGGACTGTCGTCATAAAATTGACAAAGGCACAAAGGTTATAGTTAGCCGAACCTAATTCACTAAACTCAAACAGTCGGAAGAAGGTCAAATAATTAAAGACCTCGACTTAAATGCCCAAGGTGATTCGGAGACGTTTGAACTCACAAAGCATAAAAAGGCCCCGCGGGCAAGCCATCTATAAGCCTTCGGTCGAAATGAAACCGAACAAAATAAAGCCCAAAACCAATGAGTTAAGGTTGGCTCGTTTTTCTAAAAAAAAAAAAAAAAAGGGGTTAAAAGGCTTATGGTGGAACCTCAGCCATTCTTTACGAAGCAAATAAAGCAAGAGTAAGAACTAAATGAATGGTGAAAGTGAAAAGTGAAAAATGGAGAAATGACCGTGACTCGCTTTATATAGGCGAATCTCTGCGACGGTTACCGAAGCCGACCAACCGAGAAAGGACACGTGTCCGAAATTTAATGAGACGTGACTTGAAGCGATGTGACCCTGAAGCGGTTACCCAAGCTGGCCAACCGAAAGGCGAAACGTGGCCGAAGTCAGAAGGACATGACATGAAGATGCGTTTCAGTTCCCGCTTATTTTCGAGGATTGAATAAACTTACTAGGGAAGTCACCGGAAGAATTTTATTCCTTTTTTTTTCCACTTCCCGTCACTTCGGTGCAACTTTGGTCCGGAAAGTGTGGGGACTATCTGTATACGGTAAAAACCGGATAAACTTGTGTCCAATGGGAACCGGAGTAAAGGATAAAGCCAAGGGGTTACTAACGCGTTCAACTCTTCTTCAATACCGAGGGTATTTTACCAGACACGGTAAATCCAAGCCTAAATAGCACACTCAAATATAGGTCCGGATAATCAGTTATGGAGCAGGCCATGCGTCATCCAACCGTTCCGCCACTTGCGGCGACAATAGTACGGATGTCGGTATGCTACGGACCAGCCTTATCCATTTGAGGGTTTTTCTAGAAAGGCTTTTTCTACATTGTACTAGGGCCCCTATCCAGTTTTACAGTTCCCTCTTTACATGCCGTCTGAATTAATACTAATAAACTAGCATTTTATCCGTAACAAATTAAAGGGAAGAAAATGGCAATTGAAATTTAAAAAGATTTAGTAGATGACTTTGACTTTCTGTTTATCATTTTCCGTTTTAACTTCTGTGCTTTCTTCTCAATGCTTCATAAACACGATAAGTCTAGATAACTAAACTTCCGGAGGGCTGCGTAATATCAAAAGGCTATATGTAGGGAGGTAACTAGAATCATGAAAAGTAGATATTATGTTTTTGTAATTCCTATACCCATAACCATAGGCCTATACCTAAATAAAGTTAATGAAATAATTAAGAAGATTCTTAGATTTGAATGGATTACGTCAAAGCCGTATTTAGTTACCATTTAATTCAAAGGTTCTTTGTATTAATACATTCTTAAAATCCAAAAAAAACCGCAAAAACCAAACCAAAATGATTAAACCCGAAAAAACTGAGACCGATAGAATTTATACTATAATGGTTTGGTTTGGTTTGAATATTAAAAAAAAAAAAACTGACTTAATTGGTTTGGTTTAGTTTTAACCAAAAACCGAATCAAACCGAACCGTGAACACCCCTAGTTCTAAACTACCTAAACGAGCTTGAGCTCTTGATGTCTCAATTGTTTTTTGGAAATTTGTTATAACTACACAAGGTTGAAAACCAAATTTCATCGGATTCCATACTTTTGTACTTAATTAGCTTTCACCCGCTATCCTGCAAATGTAATATTACGAAATACCCTTTTCAGACTCACACGCAATAAACTGATCCAGAAATATAGGAGAAGATTCCACGTTTTCCTCCTAACAAATTTTGATTGTATCTCCATCTTCAAATGATCCATATAAATAGAAAAAACAGAAAATATTTGTTTTCACCCGTTATTCCACAGATCAAACTCAAAAATTATATACAGTCGTTGCATTGTCGAATGCAAAACTGATAGCAATGAGCTGATGAAAATTATTAAAGAAGACTGTATACGGTAAAAACCGGATAAACTTGTGTCCGATGGGAACCGGAGTAAAGGATAAAGCCGAGGGGTCACTAAGGCGTTCAACTCTGCTTCAACACCGAGGGTATTTTACCGGGCACAGTAAATCCGAGCCTAAATAGCACACTCAAAATATAGGTCCGGATAATCAGGTATGGAGCAAGCCACGCGTCATCCAACCGTTCCGCCACTTGTGCTGACAACAGTACGGATGTCAGACCGTACGGATTAGCCTTATTCATTTTAGGGTTTTTCTAGAAAGGCTTTTTCTACATTGTACTAGGGCCCATTTATTGTTACCTATAAATAGAGGGCTATCCCTTCCTTATTTAGGTTAGCTTTTTGCTATCCAACACATTGTAATCAGCAAAGTACCATAAATATTTCTTCAAGTATTTTGGCTCGGTTATAAGCGGCTCCTTCCAGATCGGACCAATTCGCAGCATTTGTCAACTCTTCTTCTCTAGTTTCCCTTGCTATTATTTGCTAATATATATCATTACTTATTCATTAGTATCCTATATTATAATTAAATCTAACCACATATCCTATCCACCACTTACAAATTTAATTGTTATCCACTATTTGAGGGTAAACAAAGACATTTTTGTTTTACTGCTTATGCTCTCCGCGAGAAGTAATAAATAAAGTATAGTTGATTAAACGGTAGCTAGAAAAGTTAAAACTGTTTAATTGACATGACCACTCTTTGTTATACAAAAAGACAGGCTGCTTATCAATCTTTATAGCTGTGCATGTAGATGATGTGATAATCACAAGAACAGATTCAACAGAGATAGAACAATCCAAAAGGTTACTCCATGATGCATTCAACATCAAGTACCTTAGTAGACTTCACTGGTTCCTGGGATTGGAAGTCCTTTACAAAGAGGATGGAGCCATTGTCTCCCAACGGAAGTTTGTTTTGGATTTACTAAAAGAATAGGACCACTTCAAGTACAACAGTTTGTCTTCACCCCTTGATCCTAATGTCAAATTGAAGGCAAACAAAGGCGCTGCTCTATCTGATCCTGCTTACTATAAAAAGCTAATTATAGGCAAATTAAACTTCCTCGCCAACATAAGACTGGACATAACTTACAGTGCTCAGCAATTGAGTAAGTTTATCCAATATCCTAGAGAGCCCCATTTACAGGTAGCTTTTCACTTGCTGCGTTATCTGAAAATAGATCCCACTTTTGGAAAATTTTCAAGTCGACAAATTCAAATTGGTCAATAAAGGCTTATTACTGGGTTGCTCGCCCAGACTCTAGAAGATCAGTAATTGGATACCTAGTGCCACTAGGAAACAATCCTGTGAGCTGAAAATCCAAGAAACAAGAAACCATTTTCCTCTCCTCAGCAGAAGCAGAATATAGATCATTGAGTAAGGTTGTCGGAGAGTTGGCCTGGCTGGATAGAATTCTTCAACTATAACTATTCCATTTTTTAAACCAATTGTTATTTACTGTGACAGTCAGTCTGCTTTGCACATTGCCAAGAATTTTGTCTTTCATGAAAGAACAAAGCACATTGAAGTGGATTGACTTTGTGCGCAACAAATTCCAGGATGGACTGATCTCTCTTTACCATGTTATCACCACTGACCACCTAGCTGATATACTCATCACGGCCCTCATAATAAAGCATTCAAGTATCTGACACGTTGGCTCTGAAAGCCTCACATCCAACTCGAGGTCGGGGGGTATTGATATTTACATTGTATATATAGTTGAGTTAGTTAGGCGGTAGTTTATATGTTAAGCAGGATAGTTAGTGCACTGTTAGTTAATTAGTTAGCTTGTACCGTAGATATTTTCATTTGAGCAAATTCAATTCATTCAATGCAAAGTTCTCTGTGGCTCCTCTCTCTTATTCCTCTTCTCATATTTACTCTAGCGGACAAGATTGTCGAATCCACCATTAGAGCTTGTAATCAAAGTTGTGTTTCCCTCAATTGTGTGTGGTTTTGATAATACCAAATAATATTGTATAGAATAAATAAATTTCATCCTTCATCTTTCAAGATTGAAGACACTGAAGGATTTCCTCTGTGTAAATATTACTTTTCCTCTGTGTAAATATTACTTTCTCCATTTCAATTCAGTTGCTGTTTAGTATATCAAAATTTGTTTTACCAACATTCTGATCTAAATTGAATAAAAACCATTTAAATAAATAAATAAATACAGAATCCACAACAATAGTATAAACAACAAATTTTCTCATATTAAGACTAGAAACTATACATTTATAAGCTTCACCCGAAGTTTGACCCTAAAGGCAATAGGCTCTTGAAGGAATAATTTTCTGTGCAAACCGATATCCAAAGAGAAAAGTACAAATCAAAAGCAAAATATTGCATCAAAAAATTCAACATTGAAGAACTATTTGGCCTTCTTTAGATCACCGTGGGATATTTGTATTATATATCATTGAAGAAAAGTTGCTGCTATTTGTGTTGGAGTCGGAACTATATTGTCCAGAGAAATTGTTGATACCTGTATTAGATTCAATTGGAATTGAATAAAGATCTGATGATTCATCTTCATTTCCGTGTCCATTAGCCCAAGGGTTATTTTTGGTAAACTTTCTCAAACTTTCAAGTTCCGACGCTACTTCTTTCATTGTAGGTCTATCTTCTCCATGCAATTTAAGACAACTTTTCACTAGCTCGGCCACCTTTTGGAGTTGCTCAAGACTTCCTTCTCTTACCACTCGACGATCAAGAATTTGAAACAATTGACTCTTTCTCATGGACAGGACAAAATATTCTGCCAAATTGATCTTGTCATCCTCATCATTTCTGTCCCTCGAAATAGGTTTCATCCCTGTTAAAAGTTCTGCAAGAACTACTCCAAAACTATACACGTCACTTTTCTCAGTCAATTGACTTGTGCGAAAATATTCAGGATCCAAGTACCCTAATGTCCCTTGAACCAATGTAGCAATATGTGTTTGACCAAGAGGGATTAATCTTGAAGCTCCAAAATCCGCCACTTTCGCAGTGTAAACATCGTCCAATAATAAATTGGCAGACTTGACATCCCTGTGTATAATAGGCATTTGCGCTGATGAATGAAGGTAAGCAAGTGCACTTGCTGTCTCACTAGCAACTCGTAGTCGATTTTGCAAAGATAACCAAGGTGCTCCATTTCGATTGTGGATATGCTCGTAAAGAGTTTCATGAGAAATGTATTCATAGACCAGTAAAGGCACTTCAGCTTCCAAACAACACCCAAAGAGCCTCACCACGTTTCGTGGTTGACTTGAGTAAGAATAAGTACCTCATTGATGAACTGTTCGATCTGATCCTCGTCCACAAACTTAGATTTCTTAATTGCAACTATGCGGTTATCAGGTAGAATACCTTTATAGACAATTCCATTTCCACCACGACCAAGAATTCTATCACTGGCATAGTTGTTCGAAGCCTTCTTCAACTCCTCCGCTGTAAAAATTTTGGTTGCTTCCACACCACCCTCGTTAGAAGAGATTCGTTGTTTCAAGAGCAAACCACCATTTTGTTGGAAGAATTTCTCCCGAAGTTTAATTAGTTTTCTTTTCTTGATGCTGAAATAAAGCCAAGTCATCCCAACTATTAGGGACATAAAACCAACTCCCATACCTGTGTTTAAACCAAAATTTTATTAGAATTAGAAATCTAAGAGAAGGGACATGCATTCAATTTTATTTTTCACTTCAAGAAAAAGTATTCATTTTTCACTACTGTGTATAATCCATGACCTTTTCAATAAAAAGTGAGCAGGTGGTCTATCTATATGTGATTACATGTAAGTTCAATTTCTGAGAAACTTACCTACAGAAAGCTTGATCCATGGGAACTCCAAGTTCGAGTTTGGTGCAATACAACCACGGCCATTCTTTTTTCCATCACCGGTGTATCCTTCTGGACAGGAACAATTGTAACTCCCCGGTGTATTTATGCAATTGTGTTCACACGAATTGGTATTTGGATCCGCACATTCATCAATATCTAGCATATAAAACAAGGAACACATTGACATATTAATCCACAACGCTTACACCCAAAAGTATGATCAAACGATCAAACAAAATGTGATGAAAATTATGATATTAGGTAATTTCTTTTCATCAGCTAAAGTTTTGGTGTACATAAATATTTGTTTGGTTCAAATAAATTAATTCCTGACACTTCGTGTCTTTTATCTTTTTTGTTTACATATTTACTTGTAGGATGTGACATTGTAAGCTCCAGCATTATTTTGTAATTCAGTAATGGCAACTAGAAGTATTTAATTAGCGTTACTCCTTTTCCAATAGTTGTCGACGTTTTTTGCTTACAATGATGAGATTTTAAACCATATTCTTCGTCATAAGCAATTAAATATTTTAAAAGCTAACCAATAGTATTTTTTGCAGCTATGAATCTTTAAACATTACTTATATAAATAAGTTACTAGTGACCTCATTGCTAGACTGATTCACCTAAAAATTTAACTGATTTTTTTTTTTTTGGAGTAAAATAACAATACTCCCTCTGTTCCACTTTGTAAAGTAATATTTTTTACTTCTTCAGATTCAAATTATGTGAATTTTGATCAATATTTTAAAGTATAATTTTTCATTATATTAACTTGAAAAAAATTGCAACTTACAATATTTATATGTTAAAAGGTACTTCTTGATTCCGAACTAATAGAATTTGTTTGAAGAAAAGGGAGGAAGGCTACACATTCACACGTACCTCACTATGCTAAGATAAATATATATATGTGCCTCTTCCCTATGCAGTCATGGAGGAAGAAAGAGAAAAAGTTTCAATTTAAAAGTCCTGTTTTAGTATTTGACCAGACAAAAATCCTCAATACTAATTATTTTTTCTTGGTAAAACAATACTAATATTACTGCACCATGGTAATATATCATACTATAGTCCTACTAATTAATCTACAACTTTATTAATAATATCCATTTTGATATACTAAATCTAAAATTTATAACTTAATGAAGACCATAACAAATTTGTACTTACATTTTTAAAGGATCGAGTGTCAAGACACCCCCCCCCCCAACCCCCGCCAAAAAAAAAGAATAATATATAGTAAATTAATATTTTTTTTTATATATATATATACAATATATTGAATCCCTTGATTTTATAATATCTTTCCCTTTTTTTATTTGGATTCCCTTACCACTAATAGTTAGCATAAAAGGGGGAAAAAGAGACTATATTGGTATAAATAAAATGGATAATCAAACATGTCAGGAAATAGAGAAATCAAGTTACCTTGGCAAGCTGGGCCGATGTATGGATTGCCTTCATATCCCGGGTTACAGCTGCACCTATAACCACCAAGGCCAGTGTCGGAATCGATACACTGGCTATTACGCAAGCAAGCATAATCGTTACGTTTCTGCGCTTCCACACAACTTATATTTCCAATAGCCCAATCTAGCACAATAGGAACATTATCCAAAATCTTCTTTACAAAATTAACATCACTGAGATCTTGTATGCCATTGAATTGGAATCGACTTGCCTCACCAAGAAATGAATAACCACATGGATTAAAAGACCAAACTAAGCTGTGATTTTGTTTGGAGCTTTGCATTGTTGTGTTGAAATATTTCAAGCCTTTTGGTATTGTTATTTGGCAGCAACCAGCACCCATACATCTTCCTTCAACTACTTGATCTGAACTAATACAGACACTGGGGCAGCCATTAGCGAAGTCGTGTCCAACTATTATTGCAGCTTCGTCACAACCAACGACGGTGAATCTACATAGGTAAATTCACAATTTAGAGTCAGTAAGTTTAGGTGTAAAGAGAAGGCAAAATCAACTCATTTTCAGTGACCCTCCCGAGCAATCTAACTTTAAGCGAATTGAATTATGGCCAGTTTTTTGGCTGAACTCGAAATAACCTACTAATTTATGGTAAAATTAACAAAATGACTACCTTTTGGTAGTTTCCTATCATTATAGCTACCTTTTAAAAATTACCATTTGTAGCTATGTTTTCCCAAATTAAGGTATTTTTTCCGATGTATTTGATGCTCATAAATACATAGTAACACAGTAAAAAATAAAACATATCCCTTGATTTAAGGCCATAACGGTGGGATCAATTAATTAGCTATTAATTGGTATTTTTTACCATACCCTTCCACAAATCAGATTTTAGATTACCTTTCCATAACCATTTTCTATTCCTCCATCCAATCTTCACATTAGAACATAAAAAATCAAAAGTTGAAAATTTGAAAGCATTCGACGACAATATATTTGAAGTTTTCAATATTGATTTCGTTCTTGATTTACCCATGTATTTGATAGCATAACCAATGTATTCGAAGTTTCCAATCAAACCCTATGTATTTTATATTAAATCTCATGTATTTGTGTGAGTAACAATTTGCATCACCCATGTATTTTATAGCGGTAATGTATTTGAAGTTTTCAATATTGATTTCGTTTTGATTTACACATGTATTTGATAGCATAACCAATGTATTTGAAGTTACCAATCAAACCCCAGGTATTTTTATATTAAATCTCATGTATTTGTGTGAGTAACAATTCGCATCACACATGTATTTGATGGATTAATTTGAACAAAATACACAAATATATAGAAAACTTACAATGTATTTTCGTCACTCATGTATTTGAAACGGGATGAACTGATGGAATTAATTTGAACAAAATACACAAAAATATAAAAAAAAAAAAACTTACATAAATACACCACCAACCACAACAATTGGTAGCTATATCATAGAACATACACAAATACATATATTTTTCATCTTCTCAAAATCCTAAAAAACCCTAGACCACCAAAAAAACCCTAGCCACAGATCAAATGCAACTCGGTCCAAATTTATGGGCACTGGTCCACAGCCCAAAAGTCTTGGCATTTACAGCTATAACTTGCCCACAATGGGAGATAAGCCCACAACCATAATGAATGATCATTCTAGTTGGAACATCATTCACATAAAAAAGAAAATGGAAAGGTTATTGCCTTCTTATGTTTAATTTATCCACAAAGCTTGAAATCATGAAAATAAAAAAATAAAAAAATGAGAGAGGGGCGGCCCCACCCGTCGTGGTGGTGGTTGATAGAAGGAGAGAGAAATTTGTTTAGGGATTTGAGAAATGAAAAATCTGAAATTGGTAGTGAGTGAGAATAGAGAAAGTCAAAAATTTATGAAAAAGGAGAGAAAATGATAATGTATATTAAGTGATTAATATTGTTACCATTAAAAAAAATGAATATGGGATTGGGGGTGCTAAATTTTAGTTGTATTTGTGCACCAGTAACTAAAAGTTACTCTATAGCTATATTAGTTAAATTCAAAAAGTATTTATTTATTATTAGTAATTAAAACAAAAGGTAGTTAATATCACTAATTATGTACTAAAAATAGCTATAACACATAATTTTTCCTTAATTATAGGGTCAAAATAATGTAACGCGACAAGTCAAGTGTAATCCGGACCCAAACATACATTGACGCGAGCAAACTTTGAGTGAGTGGAGTCATTTCTCATTTATTGATTTGACATATTTTAATCGCTCAAGTTTGTTCCCTCATTTACCCTGTGCAATTATTTATAATATATAAGCATTTTGTATAAGCTATGTAATTCAAGAAGAAAGCCATCCATAGGTTTAGTTGAATCGTATAAATAGCCTGTTTGATCAAGTTTTTGGAAAGTCAAAAGTATTTATTTTAGAGAATTGAATAAAATAGGTGTTTTTGAGTAGTGAAAAAAGTTGTTTTCGGAAGCTAAAAACAAAATAATTTTTCCCCAGAGTCACTTTTGAAACCTTGACCAAGCACAAATTATTGTTCAATGTTGACAAAAGTTCTTTTCAAATTGATTAGCCAGACACAAACGACTAGTTTCCAAGTTTGAAAAACGCTTTTCAAAATATATAAATTTCAAAATCTTGATCAAACAGACAATAAGTCGCTTTGAATTTAGAGTACCTGTTGAGAATAGAGAAACTGTAAGGACTTGAGGTTCCTAAACTCATCCAAGCAGGATCATCTCGAAGCAACATTCCTGTTGATGAATAACACCTCCGTTTTAACGTACTTGATACGCGCATTTCAGCGTCCGAGATGTCATAAACCGGAATGTTCCATATGAAGGGTTTCGGAGTACCAGTTGTGTTAGTGTCACAATTGATCTCGAAATTCGGGTTTAATGCACAACCAGATCCTAAGCCAATCCCGAAAGGATATGGTACTGTAAGGTTCCCACACTTTTTCGGACATCCTGGTTTTGTAATGTTAGCTGCTTTGGTAATGGTGGTGGTGGTGTTGGTTGGCGGAGATGTGGTGTTTGTCGTTGGAGGAGGAGTGGTGGTGATGGGAGGAGGAGTAGTGGTGTTAGTAGGGATAATTTGGGCGGTGGCTAATGTCAAGATTAGCACAAGTGGGAAAGAAAAAAGAGCAACTTGCCTAAGCTGCATGGTTTTTTGAAAGATAATAGTAATGGAAATGAAAAGCACGTATTGAGCAAAGGGTTATATATATATATATATATAGAGAGAGAGAGAGAGAGAGAGAACTGAGATGAATCCGACCTTAGATAGTGAGATACTAGTAGAAAATTCCTAGTGCTCAGTAGTCAGTAATCAACTACAACGACGTTGACAATCGTAGCTTCGTCCCCAAATAATGTGCCCACAGCGAAGACTTTGACAAAATCAAAGTCGACGAGGAATCATTAACATGGATACAATTCAGTGGTGCAATGGTGAATAAAGTAGATGCAATTTTCAAGATTAGAGTTCAAATTTTAGTAGAGAAAAATATTACTAGGTGAGTATTTCTAATCACCCGACATCTATAATGGTGAAAAGTTGTAGGTTATTTCTTAGGTATGCCCATGTTAGCCGGACACGATAAAAGAAGTTCTTATAAGTTCTGATTTAAGTGTTTCTTTTCTTTTTTTGATTTATTTCCAAAAAAAAATGTTTCTTTCTATATTTAGTAAGTTGACAATTAATCAAATATTGTACATGACAATTTATAACCACAAGATTCAAAGGATATTTTAATATATTATACACTTCTTTAATTTAGGACCACATTCAAATCAAACTAAGACACTTAAAGTGGAATGAGATGAATATATTAAAACAAATTTTAGGAATTGTTTTATTTGATTTTGTATCAATTTTCAAATCAATTCCATGGATTTAATTTAGTCAACTTTCTTCATTCTCTGACATTTATGACAGCACATATTGGCTGGGAATGCAAGTTGGGCAATTTGCAGTAATGCCCTTATTTTGGGATGGTCTTTAATTTTTGCCTATCAAAATGAAAGTATTTAATTTTTGCCTTTCGCCTAAAATCTCAGGGCTCCAGGTTTGAATCTTTACTCAGGCGAAAATTAAAAAAAAAAAAAATCGCTAGGCAAAGGTTGCGTACAAACTCTGCCCCATCAAGCTTAATTTGCCTGCAAACTCTGCCTTCTAGATTCGGATTCGACTTTTGAGCCTTTCAACAATTAACCAATTTTACCTTTCGAATATGTATTACGTATTAAATCAGATGGTTCTATTTCTCAATCTTTCTGACTTGCTCCTACGAAACCAGTCTCTACTGGGGGTTATTACTCATTTTTGTACTTGTTGTTTTATTTTCCAATTATTTCTTCAATTAAGAAAACGAAAGAGAATACTCCATGGACATGCAAAAGAGAAATGCTATCCCCACTCGGACCAAGACAGAACTTTTACTTGTTCAAATAACAATTAAGGTAGGCGGAGTTTTGCAAGCAAACTATGCCCGATGGGGCAGAGTTTGCCTGGAAACTATGCCTTAAGGTAGATTTTTGCCTAAAATAATTTACTCTACGTACAAAGGGGGAGTCAATTGAACTTGTGGTAGAGAAACAAGAAGAGGAGTCAGTGCATGAAATGCACATGACGGAACGCACTGGCAGAACACTCAGTCATTTGAATAAAGAGCATAAAGATAACCAGCAAATAAAGGTCTCCAGTACAACAGAAAGCAAAGCCAGACTGATCCTGGTGTAACAAGCACAGAATTAAGGCTCTATCTATAGCAAGAAACTGAGATTTTTTTTCTTCAAAACATCACATATGTTGAGTTATTCATCTCTCTAAAACAGCATGAAAAGTAATAAGATAGTTTGCCTGTAAACTTTGCCCCATCAGGCATACTTTGCCTTATGCCTTAATTTTGCCTTCAAAACTCCGCCTTAAGGCGGAGTTCGAAGGCAAAATTTTACCTTGCGAATTCAAATCTTTATCTTGCGAAATTCCTTTTTTTTTTTTTTTTTATTGAGCTGGGGTTCGAACCCAGAACCTTAGGATATTAGGCTAAGGGCAAAAATTAAAGACCACCCAAAGGAAGGGCAATCCGCGTAAAAAAATGTTAAAATTGCAGTTTTATACTCCTCTTGTGTAGGCTTTCCTTTCTTTTAATCTTGATTAAGAGCCCATTTGGATGGGCTTATGGCTTTTGACTTATAAGCCAAAAGTCATAAGTTAAAAATTCTAACTTGTGACTTTTAACTTATTTTTTGTTATTTTAGCTTGAAAACAAGTGCGTACTTGTTTATGTTACCCAAATAGTACAAAAGTACTTAAAAGCTATTTTGACTTAAAAGCACTTAAAATAAACCAATCCAAACAGGCTCTAATACAATTTTCTTCTCAAAACTGTTTTGAGAAGAACATATAGTTTCCACTTCTTGTTAATGTAGATTTGTTTTTGTTTTTTTAGGAGAAATTTGATAGTATTTCATTCAAGATAGATTTCGAGTACAAAGCAGGTGGCCTTATACTAAGGGTGTCAAGTGGGCCGGGGTGGGCCGGGCCGGGCCATTTTAAGGTGGGCCACAAGGGGCCGGTCGGGGCGGGCACAAGATAAGGATTAGGGGGGTCGGGGGGGCCGGATGCTTGAGAGGGAAAAGGGTGTCCGGCCCCGGCCCACCCCGGATAGGATCTACGCCTCGGGCTAACCGGGCGGGTGGCGGGTTATAGTTAGTGGGCGGGCTTGTTTTTTTTTTTTTTTTTTTTTTTTAAGTTCTAATACAAAAATAGACATTTACATTTACTAATAATAATAAAATTAACATTTACATCTAATGATAAAATTGCTAAATTAAAAAGAAGTTTAGTCGTCGTCAAATTCAAAAAGCTAGCCGTTGTAAATTTAAAAAACTAGTCGTTGCTAATTTTATTTGAACCCCTAAATTTATGAATAACTTCACTTTGGTCATATTTTCAAACTATAAATACCCCTCCATTCTTCTTCATTTTCACACAATTTTTCCACAATTCTATCTCTTTCTAAATTTGTTATTCAACTAGTGTACATTACGTCACCTCCACTCTTCTCCTCGAGTTCGAAGATCAGCTTCAAGTGCGGTGTGGATGCATTTTGAGCCGGTAAATGAGGAACATGTTAAATGTCAACATTGTGGTGACATATATCTCTACAAGTAAGCGTCGGGTATTATCCTATTAGGGGGGGTGGGAGTGGAGGAGAATGCAGGTGTGTTGCGTAGAACTTGTGAAAAGGCATGAAATTGAAGCGAATGATTTATCGAAGGTATATTTGTTGAGATAAGTACTACCACAATCTAATACACACATATATACTTGAAATGTATCAAAAGTATATTTGTTGAGAAAACAAGATTGTCTAGCTTTAAAATACAATTTTAAAGAAAACTAAAGTGCTCCGTAAAAAGAGACTCCTAATTTATTGGGATATAATGTTTTTAAAATACTTATTATTAGTAATAAATGTAGTACTTATCTTTTTTTTTTTTTAATTTGAAGTGGGCCCCCCGATGGAGCCGGTGACCACGAGCGGGCCATTTTTGCGGGGGACTCTTGGTGGGGGTTAGTGGCTGTCCACCTTGTCCGGCCCATGAAATTTTAATAAAGCCCACTTGGCCATGCCCTTACACCTTTTAGTGGGTTTGGGCCGGGTCGATGTTGGCCAGGTTTACCGGGCCGTTCGAAGCTATTTGTACCGAGGCACTTATCTGACGCCCTTGCCTTATACAATCCAGCAAAAGGAAACAAAATGACTCTAACGACTAAGGACACTTGTCCAATCAGATTCTAGACTAACAACTTTTTGGGGACTTAATTGAATTACACAAGACGAAATTGTAAATAACAGGAACACAAGATAAGGATTAAGAGATAATTAACTCTTCTCTGATGTTCAGAGTAGTTGGGGGGTTTTTGGATTTTGGATATGGGATCTTTCCATTCACTGCCCTTTCTCGGAGGGTGGGGGAGATTCCATCATTAGGGTTTTTCTCTTCTCTGTAATCTTCATCTCATCACAGAGGAGATTCCATTAGGGGAAACAATTCAAAGAAAATATGAAAGAGAGAGAAAATTAAGTACCACCTTTTTATTGAGCTCTTGTTAAGGTAGATAAAGCTGGATTTCCTCGTTTTTCCATATGTGACATTGCTTAGAGTCTTTTTTTTTTTTTAACATGCAAAGGCAAGTCTTTTTTAATTTGTACGCATACGGCAAGTCCTCTTCGATCAATCAGAGCTAGAACGTTAGCTACGGGTTTTGACTGACTCGATAGCTTTAATTCAAACCTTATATTTTTATTACTAATATTATGTAAGTGTGTGTGATGTCTTATATTTATTTTCTTTTTCCTTATTTGGTATATATATATTGAACCGAGTAATCAGATAGTTACGTATGGATCCGGCTCCTCTCCATTTTCCCCAAGTTCTAGCTTAGATTAGAGACACATGGCATAGGTTAAAATTAATGGCTAAAATTCAATTGACTAAAATATAGCCCTAATCATGGTGGTTTAGATAATTAATAACTTGTCCATAAATAAATATATTAAAACTTTTCTCTCCCCCCCCCCCCCCAACCGCATCAGTCTTCTTCCAATTTGTAACGACCCGTTTGGCCTTTACTGCGTTTTCGACCCTTTTGATCCTTTTCCGAGCTTTAGTAGCTCATATTTGACCCTTTTCCAAGATCGGCCAACTTCTTCCCAAGGTTATCGGAGTTGATTTGGGTAAGTTTTTGGAAATCTGGCTTAAAAACAAAAAATGGTTGACTTAAAGTTGACTTTTGGGTAAACAGACCTTTTTCGGGAATCCAAAATTTCGAGAGGTCCATGGTCATCCGAGAACTTCTGTGTGCATATTCGGTTTTCATCTTCCCAATGCACTCGGGTGCATTTTGGGACTTGGTTTGGATTACTAGTTTGGACTTCGGGGGTTGACTCGGTCAACGGGCCCCCCGATGGAGATTCTGAGACCACGAGCGCATTCGTAGTGCATTTTTATGGGGGTAGCGTATATGGCGTATATAAAAACTTACCGAGCGATAATCGGATTTCGGGTGCAAGTTATGAAATTTGAGTATGTAACTTGTACGGTGCCCGCTATGGCAAGGCACCATACTAACCGTATAAACGGCGCCCTTGTTGTGGCGAAGGGGGCACCCACTTTGTAGCGGCAATGTGAATTGTTGAGGGACAGCTGTGATGGTCTGAGTTACCGTCATAGCGGTCCCGACACCATGATAAAAGCGGTAATTCTTACCTTTTCGAGAGGCCTTTTAATGTGTTAAACCCTTAGACACTAAGTCATTTTCCCATATTTCGTTCTTGAGGCTTAAGGAGGCGATTTTGGAGGGTTACCACTGAATTTTTCTCTAAGGTATCAATCTTGTCTCTAAATCATTCATTAGCTTTTCCTAATCAATAATCCATGCCTAGATTTCTCTTAAATGGTAAAAACAAGGGGGTTTTGTGGGTTTTCTTCTCTAATGATCTTATGATGATAAAACCTTGTTTATTTGGTGAATTTAGCATGGGTTGGGCTGATATTGATGGGTATTAGCTATTGTAACTTGAGTCTTCCATTTCCAAGGCTTAATTTGTGAATTCAAGGTTAAGGTTGACATTGAATACATTGCACGCATTCTCATCCTTTATGATATATTGCTGATACATTGATAATACTTGAGGAAATACTGTAACGAGCTGGGCTTAGTTGGATGAGAGTGACGTGAGGACCGAGGTCCGATGTTTATCCCGGAATCGAGGATGTGCGTAGCTATTGCCGAGGTTGTTGCCAGAATCGTGAGATAGCAGTTGCCGAGGTTGTTGCCGGAATCGTGAGGTACATGGACTTCGCGGGCCTTCCATGGGTTGTGCTGCCTATTGACACCTAATTTTCACCTCATAAAACGCATATTTTAATTTTCAAATTTCCCAAGTCCAAGACGGAGTAAGGATGCCCTTAAAAAATTAAGAATTTAAAAATCCCAAGGCAATTGCAAAAACTAACGCTTAATTATTATTTTTTATAAAAGTTAACAATTACAAGAAATTACAAGTTATTTACTTTCACAAATGTGATTGGAAAAGAAGATACATATCCCGCTCCGTCTAACTCGGGAAAATTGTTAATTAAGATGACGAATGAATTACGACTCATTTTGACCGCATTTTTCACATTCCTAAAAATCATCCGGAACTATGAGCCGTTTGGATTGGCTTATAGAAAAAGGTCTTGTTAATTAAGTTGGAAAGTTGGGGTAGTCCAACTTATTTTTTTTGGCTTATAAGAATTTAAAAATAAGGTACTTTAGATAAACTAAGTTAAATGGGTCGATTATTTTTTTGAGCTTATTTTAAATTACAAAAAATAACATTAAATTTCTTACATTCCTAAAAATCATAAGCCAACTTATAAGCCAATCCAAACGGGCTCTATATCAATATTAGGCTCGGTCACCAAAACTCTTGGCCACTATGTGTCCTCTAATTACTTGGCCATCAAGGATTTTTACTTCTATAAATATGAGGCCATATGTTTTGTAACATAGAAGATAAGCAATACACAATCTTATATCTCTCTATATATTTCTCCCGTGTATTTATTTTATAGTCTTTATTTTATAACAAACTAATCAAACATGGAAAACTTGAAAAATAATTTCCTCAAATCACCCTTATATTAAAAGGAAGGAGAAACAGAGAAAGGATTATCAGATCTTCCACGTATATATATAGCGCTCTTGGAAGTTCTATCAAGCACTTTAAAGGCTCTTCTTAATACTTGAACAAAATTTCTTATGCAATGGACAAGAACAGTTGCAAATTAAAGATTTTATGTATAAGTTTCCACACACTTGAATACAAACACCACATGTACATTCCACTCACACACACTTGTGGATTACTAACTACCTCTAACTAATCAAATACATTACACAACTAGTTACATATTACGTAATATTACTATTTCAATCGTTTCAAGTTTTTCATTGATGTGTTGGAATATTTGAGGTCTTTTGTATTGGTATTTGGCAACAACTGGCACCCATACAAAACAAAGAAAATATAATCAGAAAATATAATCATATTAATCTATGATGATTAAGCACCCAAGGGTGTGGTAGCAGAAAAAATAATTATAACTACTAGACACACTACTAGAAATAAAGGTTTTTCCCGCCGATAATTAGTGGGAAATTTGTGCTATAAAACATGATTTTCCTACCTCATTCTCACCGAATCAGCTCACTGGGAAACACGTGGTAGGAAACAGATTTCCATTGAAACGCTAGAAAACTTCTTAAGTTTTCGATGTGAAAACACTATTATTTAGATTTTTCCCACCAACATTCAATGGGAAATAGCCACTGAACATTTTTCATTGGAAAATAGAGATTTTTTGGTAATGATGGTTTTTCTTTTAATTTGTTAAAATCTTGGTGGATAGTTATTCGTACCTATATGTGTTTGGTGGACCAAAAAAATTACTCCCTCTGTCTCAATTTATGTGGCAAATTTGTTTCTCGAGATTCAAATTGTATAAATTTTGATCAATATTTTAAAATGTATTTTTTTACACCAAATATTGATAGGAGAAAAGTGCAAATTTATAGTATATACCTTTCAGGGAAAATACATAAAAATCCCCCCAACGTTTACTCGGATTAATTATGACGCACCAAAACTTTGCGGGCGACCTATTACCCCCCTGGCCTTATTTTTTCTGTATTTTTGTACTTTTTCTGGCTGACGTGGCACCAATAAAAATTAATAGCGAGTGAAAGCAGTAAAAATAGATTTTATATTTTAATAAAAATTAATTTTTAAAAATTTATTTATATTTTATCCTCTCACCCACCCCCACCCTCCCTTTCTTCCACATTTCAATTGTTAAAGCTTACTAATTGCAATTTATTTTTCTCTCTTCTTCTTTCTCCTTTTTTCTTTTCTTCTTCTTTTTCCTCAACCACCCCCCCACGCGCCGCCGCCACCACACCGACGCCGCCATGATTGAACATAGCCCGCTCGTGAAATCATGGAGTTCGTGCAATTTCTACATTGTTGTTAAATTCCATTCCCCATGAATTTCCATGAAATTTAACAAACGGTAAAAGGAGCGGGTTGGACAATTTCCATGAAATTTAACAAACAACAATTTTCATGTTGTTAAATTCCAGTCCATGATTGAACATAGCCCAGAAAGGAAGAAATTGCACAGTTTGTCCTTCAAATGGGTGTCAATGGCAATTTCGTCAAATGGATGGGGCAGGGTTTTTTTTTTTTTTTTGGGGGGGGGGGCAATCAGTGAAAATGAAGAAATTGTACAATCTCGAAGAAGAAATGAAGAAGAAGAACATGGGGGTTTATGATGAAATTGAATGTGTGTGTTAATGGAGGAAGAAAATGGGTTTAATGTGTGTTGTTAATGGAGGAAGAAAATGGGTTGAATGTGTGTGTGTTAATGGAGGAAGAAAATTGTTTGAATGTGTGTTGTTAATGGAGGAAGAAAATGGGTTGAATGTGTGTTGTTAATGGAGGAAGAAAATAGGTTGAATGTGTGTGTATTAATGGAGGAAGAAAATGGGTTGAATGTGTGTGTGTGTTAATGGAGGAAGAAAATGGGCTGATGGATTGGAGGAAGAAAATGGGTTGAATGTGTGTGTGTGTTAATGGAGGAAGAAAATGGGCTGATGGATTTCTTGAAATGAAGAAGAAGAAGAAGAAGGGTTTAGTGATGAAGAAGACAAAATTAATGGTTAATTAGAGGTTAATTAGTGTAAATATAATTAATAAAAGAAAAATCAAATGAAAAAAAGAAAGGAAAGTGGCAAAGATGTGGCAAGACCGACGTAAGGCACCACGTGGCGGAGAGTGTGCAACACTCTCCAATGTGCAATCACATCAATTTTTTTGGTGCCACATCAAAAAAAAGGTATAAAAATACGAAAAAATAAGGTCAGGAGGGTAATAGGTCGCCCGCAAAGGTTAGGTGCGACATCATTAATCCGAGTATACGTTGGGGGGGTTTTTATATATTTTCCCTACCTTTCATGTACTTTTCAAATATATAAATTTTAATCTTAAAATATTAAGTTAATCTAATCTAATTTAGCTTCAAAGTTTAGTTAAATTGACTCTCGAAAAGCGAAAAGTGCCACATAAATTGGGACGAAGGGAGTAATTTCTAACACTTTTTTTATTTTATTTTTACATATATTTAATTGCAAGAGTTTGAGCCGAAAGTCTATCGCTAACATCTCTCTGCCCCAAAGATAGAGATAAGGTTAAGGTACATCCTATCCTCTCCAAACCCCTTTGTGGGATTACCGTGGGTATGTTGTTGCGTTGTAATTGCAAGAGTTGTGATTTTACTCTTATGTAGGATATGGAATTGTTTAACGAAAGTTCCAGCATTATTTTGTTCGCTAATGGCAACTAGCAGTATTTAATTAGTATAACTACTTTTTTTCAATATTTCTTGACAATTTCCACTTATGAGGATGAGACAAATAGAAGCTAAACCATATTCTTTATCCTATCGCTTAAATATATATATATATATATATATATATATATATATATATATATATATATATATATATATATATATATATATATATATATATATATATATTTAAATTCAGCAATATTTTAAAAGCTAACCAATATTTATACAGCTTTGAACCTTTTAAACATTAATTTATAAAATAAGTTGCTAGCGACCTCATTGCTGGACTGATTCACCGAAAAAATAGTCAACTAAAGTTTTTCTTGGAGTAAAATAATAATGTGATATACTAATTAAAGATATTTTGATTTGTTGGAACAATCTAATTCCGACCTTTAGAAATTTATCTTCTTAGAGTACTAAGTGAGATTGACTGTTGATGATAGTCTTTGATTGAGTGCAGGTTCAAAAGGGGAAAGGTTCAACATATTGCCCAACAAAAGTCGGATAAGTATGGAGCGTGGCTGCATGAATATATGCATAAAAATGGTGGTTGCAAAAATGCTTTACAAATAAGACCCTCCAGCTGAACATCCGCGAAGAAGCACAAAAACGAAAAAAAAAAAAAAAAAAAAAAAGCTACACTAACTAAAAGCAATTATAGAAAAAGCAAGTAAATAAAGAAGTTGAAAAAAGAAATAAGAAATGACTTTTCCAGTCAAACTAACGTACATTGTTTCTTTGTTCATTACTCTATTTATAGGCCCACAAACATCATAAGTAATAATAGGGGTTATCTGAGTTGCTCATTTAGGAGTGTTATATAAACATCCACAATTAAGATTAAAAAACAAAAAAAACTACCTTCAGCCCCCAAAAAGAAAATTAAAAAGGGAAAAGGAATAAAGGAATGAAACTAACAAGGCGCGGTAAAAGCAGATATGGAATATATACGTATGATATAACAACATACCTAATATAATTCCACTAGGTGGGGTACGCAGAGTTAAACATGTATACACTTACAAGTTACTAGAACCAAAAAAAAAAAAAAACTTCTTAGAGAAGTCAAGTTTCAGAAGGTAGGCATTTCTTACATCTATTTAGGAGAATAATATATTACATATCATATGTACAAGTTCAACCTGAAAATTTGCACGTCACGAGGTACCAAAGCTGCAACCAATATGATCTTGGGTGATTATGTGAAGACGGTCTTGCATGACATCCATGGACGGATAAGGAGGAAAACACAGGCGGTAGAAGCATGTGTGCGAGGAAGGCAAGCAATCATGAGACTCCGAGGTTTTGTAGATGTAAAGTTTAGAAGCTAAACCACCAAAACCCTCGACAGGCAGAGACTTAATTGAAGTCCAGAAGAAGAGAAGAACATTTCTCTGCTCAACGGACATATTCCCAACTATCTGCAGCAATAGAAAAGAAAACTCTGAAAATGCTGCCCAGATAACTCTGAAAAGAATTAGAGTTCGGATATATACCACTCTTGAAAACAATGAAGAAAGAGGGATAAAAAGGGCAAAGCTTCCAAAATCTGCTTATTATGGAGTGTTTTTTGTCAATGGTGTTTTTCAAAAAAGTACTTGAAGAATAGCAATTTGTATTTGGTTAATCAATTCGAAAAACACTTCTGCCAATATTAGGGCAGTACTTTGTGCTTGGCCAATGTTCCAAAAGTGTTTCTAGGAAAAAGCTACTTCTTTTAACTTCTCCAAAACAGTTTCTGCTACTACTCAAAAGCACTTATTTTTTCCCTAAAAGCTTCGCCAAACACCTCAACTTTCTAAAATAAGCACTTTTGGCTTTCCAGAAGCTTGGCCAAACAGGCTGATAGTAGCAGACAAGAAACGTGTACCTCCCAGAACCAGGATATTTGAGGATCACTTTTGTTGTAGCCATTGAAATCTGTATGTGCTCTCCAGTCTTCTACAGAAACATCAGTTTTACTCCCATAAAGCATCCAGTCAAGATCTTCATGATCTAAGATCCGGAAAAAGGATTCTCGGAGCTGTCGGTCAGTAATTATGTGAGCAAAACCTTGAGCAAAATGGGCTACCTGCTGAGCAATTGATGTGACAAAGCGGTGTTGAACAAGAAGATTAACATACTCATCCCTATTCTCACTGTTCACAATGGTATCTTTCCCATTGGGGCAAAGCTCAACCACTTTCCTGGATCCCAATTCTTCAACTTCACAAACAAATGTTAGGCCTAGGATATCTTGATCCATCATTTTCGTATCCATCTCCAGTATCGTCTTGCAGCCACTGTACAAGTACGGATCTGCATCCTTAATGTCTTCAAACGAAATATTCTTTCCAGCCAATAGCAAATAGAACACACGATCAAATGCAATGCTGATTTGTACTTTATGCATTAAGGCCAACGCAATCATCCTGCCAGAGAAGATAAAATACTCAAGGTGCAACGGGTCCACTTCAGATGCTGCAAGCACAAAATGTAGGTGAGGGTTATTTGCATTGTACCAGAGAGAATGATATTACTTTTCATGAAACATCAAAAGATTGTACCAAACAGCCAACCATCATAAATGCCTGTAAGATTCATCCTAATCCAGAGAACTATGATGAAGCATATTCCCAGTTGTCTCATACATATTGTAATGAGGAAAAAAAATGATAATACGACTAGGAAATACTCATATGCCGTACAATCCAAGTACTCCAAATGCAGCTTCATTGCGAAAGATTTATAGGTAGAATCATTATGGCCATAAATAAGACTTGAACTCTCCTATTATTATTTCATAAACTTTATCTGATTGCCTGGCAGTAGCCGAGCTGGTGTGATCAGAGAAGCAGAGAACCAAAGGACATCAATAATAAAGCAACTTAGAAAATATACTAATCTGATTCTTCAATTCAGTAGAATTAACAAAAGACGTGAGAACTTAATTCGAGACAAAATTAACTTTAAACTCTCAGCATGTTAGAATGGCTGAATCTCCTCAAGCAGGCTGGCATTATAAATATATATATATATATATATATATATATATATATATATATCAGCATCTATTCGTGAGCATACCATAATTACTACCGGCTGAAACTTATTCCCAACTTCCAACAAAATCCAGAAAAGAAAAGATTACCAATAAAAGAAATCCAGAAATCTATTAAGCAAAAGCCATGCAAGTTCTACAAAAAGACATTGCTTAAAATATCTGAAGGCCGGAAATTTCTGGAAGAAGATAATATTCTACACAACATAAGATTAAATGGGCAAAGAAATATATGAGGGCTCAAATTAGCAACAACTTCGCAGCTTCCAAAGGATCTAAAACAAGGAAAGATCTCTGAACTAAGCGCACCAATGAAATAGAGAGAGAAAGATGATGAATTTCTGTTATTGCTTCCAAGAAGATGTATACTAGTGTATTGCAATTTGCATTTAAGTAAGCTCCCATCTTCCTAGTTCGCGACTAACAACTCAACCCCCCAACTAAATAACTGAAGACAAAACAGACAGACAACTAACTCCTGCGAAATAACCAAACCCCCGTCATTAACCCAGTACAATGACTCACTTACCCCTGCTTATTAACTAATTGTAACACACAATTTCTCATAAATTAATTCCACCTAGATACAAGTTCAGAGAGGGAGACAGGCAAGACCTCGCTCCTCAGGGTCATAAGTAGATCAAGTCTCTCGACGGACAGTACAGGATCCAAAAATTTTAATATAGAGACAGGTGCAATCCCACGGTCATAAGTAAGTCAAATCTACAGTTCTCCAGAAGGACAGGAAAGGATGCAAAAATTGATTTCAAAAAGTAGAGATGTTGCAAGAAATGAGCTACTCTCATCAAAGGATAATAACCAATACACTTTGGAATTACAAACAAGTATTCTCAAATCCACAAAGATTCAACTTCTATTTCATACTCTCTCTTTTTTTTGGAAAAGAAAAACATAAGAAACATCTTTCATACTAAAAACTTTAGATCCAAACACTAATAAAAAAGATAAATGAGAACAAAATGTCACATGAACGTGTGCATAAAGGCAACAAAAGCTTACCTGGATTTGGGAAAAACCTTCTACCATCATTTGGGCAAGAAACAAAGAGAGCATTTTGAGGGTTGAAAATAGCTTGACATACCAAGGAAAACCACTCCCTCAGCACACCAGGCCCGGTAGCTTCTTCATTCTTGAATTGCAGAAATAAATTGCCTTGCAACGATGTAGGATCCGCACGTCCAATGTACTCAAATGATTCTTCCAACAAATGGGACCTGCAAATGAGCATCTCATATAGCTCCTCGTTCTTGTTGCTCCCTTCTCGAAGCATCTTCAAGGCAAAACGCCGCCTCATCTTAAACTGAGCTACCTCCCTGTGCTTAAGAATCCACTGATAATCTCTAGAACTTTTTGAAAGTCTAACTATCAAAAAGCACAATGCAACTCTTCTTTGTCTCATCTTCTCCCAAAAGACTTCCTCCAAACCCTTATACAGTTTCGAAATGCTTTTTAACTCCTTTAGAATTACAAGATACTTAGACCAACAGAGTACAATAGGCTCACATCTCCCTATTTTTTTCAAACACAGCTGGCTTTCCAGTTTCTTTAGACACAGCTCCAATTTTTCCAACAATTTACAAAAAACACAATGCACACCTTCAATCAGCATTTCAAATCCTTCCCTTCCAAATGCTTCTTGACGTCGTATTGCACTCTTTACCGGATGCATAAACTTAATAAACTCACACACATCACTACCTAATAACCCCATAAACTCAGCTGATCGAACACTCAATCCTAAAGCATGTGATAACCTTGTTGCCAACTCACGAACAAAAGGAAAAGCATCTTGCAATCTCAACATATACTTAACATCATCAGGGCCACACCACTCTATCATATTCGCTAAACTACTCCGACAAAATATATACAAAGCATCATCAACACCAGCTGTCCGTCTCAGAAGCTTACAAAACTCTAACAATAGAGGAGCACACTGACTATATACTATTACAGGGTCCGGGAAAAGTGTCTTACACCAAACTATAATTTGACGAATGAATTTATACGCAGCTTGTTTGCTAAATGCATTAGGAGACATATAAAGCTTTACCAGCGATGCAGGAACAGAGGAGTAAATAAACATTAGGAGATATTCATCAGATTTATTTTCCTTTGGAGTCATTGTAAGAAACTTGGTAAGCATCTTCATTATATGGCCGGCATTAGAATTAATAGCCGTGTAATTATTAGTGCAGCTGCAGAGGTCAATAATAAGGGAATTCAAGTAATTCAGCAGCTTCCACGTGTGAGGGTGGCGCGTGCTTTGCATTCGCCCTATGAGTTGCAAGGTGGCGTCGTTTTGGATATCACATTCCGATAATGTTTGCGATAGCTGAAGCTGTTTCCCGCAGTAGATTAACCGCTGCTCCTCCATTCCTGGTGTAAAGAAGTAAAGGTATGAAAAATGAAAGAAGAGTCAAATTTGCAGACTCTCGGTTAACTTTTCTGCCAAGCGGAAGAGTTTATTTATATATACATTCTGTAAGGATTGCTGTAAAAGGATTGATACAAATCCTATATTCTCTCTAATCTACAATTTTAAAATATGTACAGCAAATCATAATAGCAATTTAAAGCAAAAAAATATGCTCTATGTCTATTTTTGAAAATATTTACGCCACCATATGTATAAACACTCGATTTAGCCCATATTTGTGTATAAACACCTTTTATATACTTTTATGCAAGGTTGATACATTATGTATAATGCTTTCCCCCACGTATAATGTTGTATAATATTATATATTGGGCTATATGGCGTAAATATCGGGTAAATTTCACATATGGTCATATAACTATCACTTTTTTTTCATTAAAGTCACTTAACTATGTTTTCTAACACAAAAGTCACATAGCTTTGAGCTTTATTAACACAAAAATTACACCTACCGGAAATCTAACTTCTGATGGATAATACTTTTTTATTATTTTTTATTTTTAACCTAATAGATACAAACCTAATTAAAAAGAACTAACCCGACCCAAAACTTATGTGCAGATATTAAACTACTAAAAGGGTGAATAAATTTGAAAAAAATTATCACAAAATTATTACTTCCGATGCAAATAGTAATAACTATTACTCCATAAAATTCAATTTCTTACTACTCAACAAAATGTAACACTTTTCAATATATATTAAAAAAAGGGCCAATATGCCATAAGATTGAAAAAGGAGTTGTTTCATGTAAATTAACAAAAGTTAACTAATAGTTACATCAAACAATATCATATTTACCAAGGTAAGTTTTTACCAAGAACAGGCCTTAAAAAATTTTAGTAGTTGAGCATATAATTAAATAATCAAGGACAAGTTTATCTACGGTCATGTCCTCTTCCGACACATTTTGTTTTTGTGTACCCATGGAAATTCTAGCGTCCAACTGTTAGTATCACAAGCCACAACATTTTATTTGCGCCAATGAAAATGAATTATAGAATTTTTTTATTTTTTTTTTGAATTACATTATGATTACGAAGAAAAAAATAAATTATCAAACTGAAAAAGTTAATCCTAACATTTTATTTCCACAAAACTTTTGCTTGAGAACCCTAGAGAGAAGGATGTATATTTGGTGGAAGCTTGATTCTGTTTCTTTAGTATTTTAATTTCTACATATAGCTTTTGGGTCGGATAGATTTTTTTTAATTGAGATTGTATCTATGGAAAAGGGTCAAAAATACCCCAAACCTATTGAAAATGGACCTCCGCTAGATTTTAATCTCAAAAATACCCTTACGATTAAATAAAGGGACCACATAGGGGTGTCAAATTTGGCCCAAAAAGTGATTTCCCGCCCAACCCGCCCAAAATTTTATGGGTTGGGCTCAAGATAATTTCACATTGAGCTGATTTTAGCCCAACCCAACATATTTTAAAGTGATCTCCAACTTAGCCCAATACTAGCCCAATTCTAGCCCGTTTTTAAGATTTACTTAAATTTGAGTTTATTGCTTGAATTTACTCTATTTTTTTTTATGTATACACTTTTCTTGTATCTTGTATTTTATAAGTTTGTAGCGTGTTTGATATGAAGGAAAATATTTTTCACAAAAAATGTTTTGCTCGAAAATATTTACTACGGAAAATGTTTTCCTCAAAGCAAAAAATGTATTTCTAGAAAATATTTTTCTAGAAAAAAGACCCTTCAAAAAAATTGGGTCAAGTTGAGCAGGTCATGACCCAACCCATTTTTAAATTTCATTTCAAAACTTTTGAGATAACCTATTTATCACCTCAGCCCATTTTAATTGGATCAATTTCAACCCAACCCGCCCATTTGACACCCCTAGCGACCACATATACCCCTACACTTTAAAAGACTTCCACCTCAAATAAAACATTTTTTTTGCTGACATGGATTTTCCAACTCAAAATTGCCTTTTTGGGGATTGTTAGATTCTTTCATTATCATCCTTCTTACTTAGATACTTCCACATAATTCATGAAGAAACCAAACTCAATTTCACTTAATGAACAAGAAGAAGACCCAACTTCAAAATCTAGTGATAGTACCTCACACAAATTAATTAGTTCAATTTCATCAGATTAACCTAATGGCTTCTTCTTTACTATACGCTCTCCCATTTACTCAAATTCTTTCTTGCTTCTCTACCTTCACTCACCAGTAAAACTCAACAATTTTCTCGGCAAAAGAAAAAGAAGGAAACTACATGTCAGCAAAAAAAAAAAAAAAATTTAAAGGTTTTAATTTGAAGGGGAAAGTTTGTTAAAGTGGAGGGATACATGTGGTCCATTTATTTAACGTAAGGGTATTTTTGAGATCAAAATCCAGAGAAGATTCATTTTTAATAATTTAGGGGTATTTTTGATAATAAGAAAAATAATTAAAAAAATATTACCCATGGAAGTTGGATTATTTTCCATAGGTGTTATTTTTGTGTCAATAGGCGTTTGGTCATACAAATTAAAAACTTTTTTATTTTTTTAAAATTTTAAAGTTGGAGTTGTATTTGGTTATAATTTTTATAAAAAGTATTTTTTTAACAAGATTTTAATTGCGAAAAATAATTTTTATTTTATTTTTTAAATTTTAAATATAACTTCAACTTTAAATTATATTTGAAATTTTCATAATCAAACATTAATTTTTGAAAAAAAAAAAAAAAATTCAAAAAAAAGTGAATAATTCTTATGGCCAAACGAGTCCTTAGTAAGTACAAAATTTTGTAACTTTTGCCCTAAAAAATATAGTTAAATGATTTTAGTCAAAAAATATAATAATAATTATGTGCCTCTATATTAAAAAATATAATTAAGTGATTTTGGTGAAAAAATGTTATAATTAAATGATCATACCAAGTAAATATTTTAAAAAACTATATATTGTGTTGAAAATATCCCATTTAAAATACATGAGTGATTGAAGAAAAAGGGATAAAATAGGAAGTAAGATAAGAGTTAACATGAAAATGTTCTAGTGTGAGAGGGGTTTGAGTTAATACTACCTGTTATTCCTGTGATCGACTGGATTTTAAGGTGAACTGATGCTACTGTGTCGCTGGAATTCCCTTGAAGGACTAGAGTTTTGCCACCGCAAAACAAACGGATGAAGAACTGAATCCGAGTTGATGTCGGAGACGGAGGTACGACGTTGTCATCATCGTACTTGCGTTTGATGCTGCTACTGTTGTTGTGGTCATGTAAGTGATACGTCATTTGAATTAGTGGAGAAAGGAAGAGTGTTTTGAGTTTAAAGCAGTGACTTCATTTTGTTGAACATGTTGAGGTGTCTCTCACCTATATACATTTTGTGAAATTTGTCTCCCTATTACTCCCACCATTTTATAATAAGTGTTTTTTTAAGTTCATGCATATTTTTAAAAAAATTGCTCATTCTAAAAAATAGGAGTATTTTATTAACTTACTCCTAAATAAATTTTATTACTTTCTAAAAAAAGAAAAGATAATTAGTAAATCTTAATTATTTAAATAAAGATAATTTTGAAGAATTTGTCCAAAATCTTCTTAAAATTCTAAATCATCACTTATTTTTTTTAAAATTAAAATACCTAAAATATCACTTATTATGAAATGAAGGAAGTAATAAGCACGGAGAAAGGAAGAGTGGTTTGAGTTTGAGCTCCAACTAATGCGTTTATAGCACTCACTTCATTTTGAACTATGCTGAGGTGTCTCTACTTGGGGAGAGAGGCAAAAATTTGTGAAATTTGTCTGCCTTTTATGCTTTTTCCTGTAACCCCTAACCCCTTCCCTCCACCCCCAACCCCAACAAACTACAACCCATCTCGCTCAGTTGGTCAGTTCGAAACCAAAATGTAGGTATTTTTGGTAAAAGATTTTTTTTTTCTGTTTATTCTTAAAAATGGATAATAATTAAATTTATAAGTGATTGATAGGATATGTGGTTAGATTAATTCATTACGTATAACAATAGCAAGCAAATGATAATATATTGATGAATGATAGCAAGTAAATAAAACTTAAGAAACCGAAACTTTAAACTCTGAGAACTGGTCCGGTTTTGGAGATTGCCTCTTTAACCCGAGCCAAACAATAAGAAAATTCCACTGCTCCCTTTTCTGATTACAAGTGTGATGAATAATGAAAATCTCTCCCTAAAATGAAGGGGATACACCACTGTTTTAGGCTCGGGTTTTCTATGTTTATCAACATATCCCCGATTTTGACAATCAGTTGAACTCACAACCCCTTGGTCCTCGTTCCCTTCGATGGCCAACGACCTCATTCTTCTTCGATCTCGTATCAAATAGCTATAATATTTACTCCGGTTCTTACCAAATACAAATTACTTCGATTTTTACCGTATACATTTCCTTTATAGAACATGCGTTATATTCTCTTCGTCTCAAAATAAGTGTCACCTTACTAAAAATCATACTCATTAAGAAATTAATAAATATAATGTGGAGTTTACTAAACTAATCAATTTATTAGATATTTTTTAAGAATTGAGTAATACTAAAGAGGATTACTTCTTTAATGCTAAGAGCGTAGTTATAAATATTTGTCAATTTGTTTCTTGAATTCTAAGATGAAACTTATTTTAGAATATATTTTTTTTGTTAAGATAACACTTATTTTGAGACGGAAAGAGTAACGGATAATTGGATCATGATCAATTAAACTTACGTTTGATGGTATTGTTGTGTTGTAAGTGATACGTCATTGGAAGAGTCGTTTGAGTTTGAGCTGTCGATGTGTTTAAAGCACTCACTTCATTGTGAACTATGTTGAGACCTTGAGTCTCCACTTCAGTTGGGGAGTCAGCAACAGATTTTTGTGAAATTTGTCTGCCTATTAATTAAGCTTTAATTCTTTTTCTTTTCTTCCCCTTCCTTTCCGTTAACAACCACCCACGCCCACCCCCAACCCCCGCCAAAACTCATCTCCCAAGTTGGTGAGCTCGAAACCAAAATGACAATCATCCGTCCCAAAATAAGTGACTTTAGCAGAAAAAAAGCGTCTAAAATTCAAGATAAAAAATGTTCTCTCTCCGTCCCTATTTATATGATGCCTTTCGGATTTCGAGATTCAAACAAATACTTTTCTAACCGTAATTTTTGCATACGTCTTTTAAATATTTTGAATTGTCAATTATAATAACTTATAAGTAGTACTTTTTATGTAATTTTCAAATATATAAATTTGTTTCAAAAAATTTAAAGATTACATATTCAAATTAATTAAAATAAACAGATTTCACTATGAAAATATTAATTGTGTCATATAAATTGTGACAATCGGGGAGTGAGGAACATAATTTTGCCTCCCTGTTAAGCCTCTTTTTTTTCCCTATCATCTCCCTCAGTAGGTGATGAAATCAACCTCTCCACAAACACACACCCCCCCCCCCCAACCCCCTCCATCTCTCATTAAATCAACCTCTCCACAACCCCCCCCCCCCCTCCATCTCTCCCTACATGCACAACCTATCTCCCTCAGCTGGTGAGTTCGAAACCAAAATTATACAGTACATAGTAGTCAAAGAGCTACATTAATGTGTACCAAAAACAAAAACAAAAAAATTATTTCACTTGATCGAAACCAAAAACCCTTTCCCTTCTGATATTAAGCGCTCGGCGTCTCCAATATTTCCCTATCTGCTTCTTTTATTTAATTATTTTAGTTTATGTTATAAAGTACAACTTTAACTATGAAGACGTATCTCAAGAGAAAACAAATCTTTTTTTGATTCGAATGCATCAAACTTGATTGATACCAACTCCCGCTTGATTTGTTTACAGTTCTGAATAGCAATTGAAATGTTTGTGGGGTCCATCCCACGTGGTAAAAATTTCAAGTGCCAAATTTACTTGGCTTATTTTTCTTTCCTTCGAGCCAAAGTTTGTTAAAGATGCGGACATTAAAAATTGCTCCTGTAGTGTGCTTGGAGCCCAAGTCTTCTAAATTGAGAACTTGCTGCTTATTTGAGACACACCAAACAAAAACAAAAAAAAAGAAAGGCATTACAGACAGGGTCTAAGAAGTAATCCATGACAAAAATAGAGAGTGTGAGCTGAGCAATATTATAGTGAGGTAGAAAAATTAAAGAGAATTACTTTCTCATCTCAATTTATGTGATATAGTTTGACTAGACACGGCGTTTAAAAAAGAAAGAAATACTTCTGACACTTGTGATCGTAAACAAGTCATAGATATTTGTGTGACTATAAATCATTTCATTAAGATTAAAAGGGGAAGTTTTAAATTAAATTATTTCTGAATATAGAAATGCATCATTTTTTTTAACAGATTAAAAAGAAAAGTATATCACATATTGGGATGGAGAAAGTATTTCTTTTAAGTGTGTAGTGATCTTAATTGAGAGTTGCAAAATCGAGTATTTTACTCAAACCCACAAAGTGTAAAATTCATCGCCATAGTGACACTAATTGTTCCTCTAGACCCATGATTTTTTCCTTATTTATAAGGTTTCCACATGACAATTTTGGGGTCATTGCAACTTTTTTTTAGTCTTGTTGATTATCTCATATTTCTGTGTTCCGCTTTTATTGCTACTGTATACCGTGAATATTATTCCATGTGCTATTTTTCAAACAATGTGGAATTAAGAACAAACAAGAGATAGGAATTTAGAATAGATTAAAATAAAATAAACAATGAACATTTGGAAACAAGCAAACACCCAATTAACAGTTATGAGAAACTAGACTCTAGGATTAACCCTCAAAGGAGAGAACCTTCTTTAAAGTCATCTTGATAGTTCTAACACCCACATAAAAATTCATTCTCACAATACTCACATAAGAGTTTCATACATATTCATTAACAAGAAGCTAAAAGAATAAAACCTATACGTAATTTTTCATAGTAACTACTTAGGCTATTACAGAAATGATAATTACAGCCTTAATTGAGAGTTGCAAAAATCGACCCATGTGACGGTGCATAACGATTGGGGTGAAGCCTCCTGGTTGCGCAGAAGAACTTATGGCTTTTGCTCAAAGGTTAATTTAGGATTTGCACCACTAAAAAGAAAAGGAAAAAGTATCTTAAGTAGGAATTGATCTCTAGCCCTCTAGAGAAATAACTCAACATTCAACCAAGTACATCATTTAGTCTCCTTGTAGGATGGGTGTCAACGGTAAATATTATTTTGATTTTAAAAATATACACATAAAATATCAAATTTTAAGGAGAAACCATGGATTCACGTGCCCTAAATTTAGGCTTTAAATCTGCCCCTGGCTGGTCTTTCTCAAACACGGTCGCGATAGAGCCCGATTGAGCCTTGCACTGTTTATGTGATCGCGCGTAGTAGTCCGATATCATAGTGAAGCATTGTAATGCCCAAATTTCAGCCATTTTTTATATATATATATATATATATATATAAGTGCGGAGTGCCCTTCAAAATGCGTCGCCGAGCCCATATTTTGGTATATACCCGTATATATGATCGTATATATATATATATATATATATATATATATATATATATATATATATATATATATATATATATATATTTAATTTTTGGCCCTTTCGCCTAATACCATGAGGTTTGGGGTTCGAACCCCGACTCAATAAAAAAAAACACAATTTTGCGAGGCAGAGTTTTGTAGCAAAGTTAGGCTTGCTCGTGCCAAAAGTTAAATCCGGCCTTAAACACTTGCGAGTTTTGCCTTGTTTATGATCGCGCGTATAGTTTAGTGAAGCAGATAAATCTTTGCCTTGCGAATCCAAACTCTATCTTGCGATTTTTAAAAAAAAAATTGACTGAGCGGGAGTTTGTACCCGAAACCAAGGGGTTTTAACGAAGGGCAAAAATTAAAGACCACCAATAAGGGCATTCCTGCGAATTGCCCAATTTCAGTTACGTTATATTGCTTCCTTCCTTGATCTTGGGCTTTTCGTAGTTCACGCAGGTGGTTAAATTATTTTAAAGGGCAACTTACATAAATGACTACATTTTGGGGTTTTTTTTAAGGCATAGCTACACTTTAGCTAATTATATTTCGTAGGTACAGTAGATTGTATTCAAAATTCGGATTGTATTTAAAATTCGGCTAAGTCAAATTTCGCTGTATTCAAGTTCAGATTCCGCTGTATTCAAGTCAGATTTCGATGTATTCAACTCAGATGTATTCAACTAAGTTGTATTCAAGTCAAATGTATTCAACTCAACTGTATTCATTTGTAGCTACTTTTACACTGTATTCACTTCATTATATTTAAAATCGGTTGTATATAAAAAAATATCCTTCAAAATACACCCCCGAACACTGAATTTTGAACTAAAAAAATTAATGAATACACTCAAATACTGAATACAAGAAATAAAATTCACTGTATTCATTTGTATACATTTCAAAATTCACTGTATTCATTTGTATACAAAAAGATCTCCTTCGAAATACAGGCGAAAAACACTGTATGTATACAACAACACAGTGTATCTTGCGGTCAGCTAAGAAAAATACAATGCATTTTTCGATTAGATCTGAAAAATACAGTGTATTTTCCGATCTGATCTGGACAATATAGTGTATTAAAAATACAAAATACACTAAATCCTGCCAGATCTGACTGTTTTTGTCTAGATCTGACACCGACGCCACCAGATCTACGAAAACACCGCCGTCACCTTCATCGTCACCAACAACCGCCGCTATAGGCTTCATCATCACCTTCATCTTCGGCGATACAACGATGATGACCGTCATCGTCATCGTCACAAACAACTCCGCCACCAGAAAAGAGAGAGAGAGAGAGAGAGAGAGAGAGAGAGAGACGGCAACGGGAAAGAGAAAGCCCCCGCCGCCATCGACAAAGACAGCAGGAGTCGACGGTGGCGAGGAGAAAGGAACGGAGAGAGCAGTGGTGTGTTGTTGTTGGTTGATGGCCGGAGCTCGTTCGTCAGAGCTCTAGCGGTGGAGAGCAAAAGCAGTCAAGATAATTTTTTTTATAAATAATAAAAATAAAGTATTCTACTTTAAATATATCTGTAGCTATTAATTATATTTAACATATTACTCTTAGCTACAGGATGTAATTAATCTAAACTATAGCTACTAGATATAATTACCTACTAGTGTTTGCCAGACCATGTAGATTTCCCATTTTAAATTGGTGATCGGATTTAATTGGAAAAAAAAATGCCACCTAGAGAAATTTAGGTGGGAACATGAAATTTAATGGGTAAGGGGTAAATATGGCCTAAAAGTTGGATGACAAGGGCAATTATAGCTTATTTTTTAGAGTACATGCGCAAATTTGACCTTTTCCGTATTAAGTACTCTCTCCGTCTCAAATTATCTGTCGTGATTTCTAAAAATAATTATCTCAAATTATTTTCATTTAAAAATTCATGACAAAACTAATTATTTTTTCCCATTTTACTCTGAGTAATAATTGTCTTTGAAGACTACATAGACCCCTATCATGGGGTGATGACACATAAAAAAAAGTAAATATTCAATGAAGAGATATTATATCTTAAGACATAAATAAGGGTAAACTAATTAAAACTTCCCCTAATTAATGTTTTCATAAAGGGCGTGTAAAAGATAAATACGACAAATAATTTGAGACCGATGGAGTAACTATTCCCATTTGTGAAAAACATTAAATATCAAGATTCATATACGGTGAAATAACAAAAACTTTCCTATCATGCCATTTACAGCATGATTTTTCTTACACCTGATGTTCCAATTGGAGTTTCTGGTTTTATGTAGATTTCTTGAGTTCAGTACTAAGAAGTTGGATTTGCAAGCAGGGCTTTGGAACATAAAAGAGCGCGACTGGGATTCACAAACCGATGACACCACGTCTAAAGTAACGCCCGGGGATACGAAAATGAGTAGTGGCTCACTTTTGCCATGGAGAATGTGAAAGCCACCAACAGAGAGCATCCATATAAACTTGCCACTTCAACGAGATATCATATCTACGAAGTACAAATGTGAAGTTACTTCAAATGGTACTGTTGTACTCTTCCGCATAATGTAAAGATTAAAGTCACCACAGCATGAAAAATGAAAATCTTAAAAAATTCTTGCTTCACTTTTGTTTTACCCAGAGCTTGTTAGCTAAGAATCTTGGGAGCCTACAACATCCTCCGTCGCCGAGTCTATTAAGCCTCGATTATCATGCATGAAGACAATAAGGCTGTATTTGAAACGTGCTTTGACTTCAGAATATGCACTCAGCCGTTTTTCAATATTATTGCATGCAGCTATTCAGCCGGAAGAAAGCGTAATGAGCAATCTAGTGAATCGATAATGCAGCTGAAGGAATCGATAATATATTCAAACATCAAATCAAAGAAATAAAAAAGCAACAAGCGCACAACTAGAATAGTTGGCTAATGCCTTTAAGCAAATTCTCCAATGAGTGGTTCCGTCATTGTTCTACCCTGCTTTGAGCAAATGGTAAAATGGCGTCACTTTTCCACACACGAAATATGACACTCCGTATAACATTGAAGTTGCGAAAAAAAACTGGACACATCCATCATAACTGCACACTATCTGGTATTTCATGCACTTGAGACCTCAAGCTCTGATCCTTATGCCTTAAAAACCACGACATGAGAGGATCATGCTATTTACATTGTAAGCCCGCACGCCGAATGGAGAGAAAAATTGGGTGGCTAAGTGGAGAATGCCCTTAATTGCAACACTACCACCCCTGCACAACTAGGGCAAAACAAGTGAACAAATTGGTCCTCACCCATCCAGAACAACAAAAATCCAACCGAACAATAGGCGCGAAAAAATGGAACTTCAATTATAACAGGGCAGCAGCATGCTCCTAAGTGAGACCTGGACAGTAGAAGAATACATTAGTTTTGACCTCAGTAAAGCTGGGGAGCATACATAGTCTACTAAGACAAGAAGTTACCTATTGAGTTAAATTGAGAGACCAAATAGGAGTCAGAAAAACAATGGAATAAAAGTTTCAAAAAATATTTTATGAGTAAGAAAAATATATATTTATGTTATGTTAAAAGAAGAGTAAATTGAGAAAAATGTTAAGTCAAGTGACAAGCTAAAAACGTCATAATAGCAAATGAAATAATACTAAGTATAGTAGATTATGTAATAAAGAAAAATGAGGTATTGAAAAGTTATTCGATGACTATATGAATCTTTTTCTAATTTCATAAGATTCTTTTAATAGGTAGGTTTTATTGGGTAACGAACAGCGAGTTGGAATTTAATTCAAGCAATATGATATAATGCAAGTTAGATCACATAACAAGACTAACATTCTCTAATATCCTCTGCGCATCGCACGGGTACTAATACTAGTAAAATTAAAAGAAAATTTTTCTGTATTCGGGGATCAACGAGAAGGAAGAAACTTAAATAAATCCACACAGAGAATGACTCACCTTTCTTACGCCTTGGTGAGATCATTGGCCAACTTAGAAGATTACATCAAGAATTGACACGCAGTACTTAACTCATGGCATCTTCAATGCTTGTTTTAATTGATTCAGTACTGCAGGGTGCAGTCTACCGATGGCTGCATTAAAGGATTCCCCGTGAAGAGTTGAACAAGTTTGAAGATTGTCTCTCACTGAGTCCTCCAATGAAATCTGGTTTATTGGGTCCGAGAGTTTCATCTAAAAACAAAAATCTCACTAAGAGACAAATTTGGTAACAAGCTACATTGCCCTATTCATTATAAGTACTAGCACCAGGGCTTACCTGTCTCCTCCTCAACTCCTTGCTTGGCACATGAGGCTTGCTAGAGCATACACTGTCACTACTGTGGCTTCACAATTTATAATGCAATGATAGTCCCATCAGTTGTCAAAATCTCAAGAGCCATTGAAGTACGAAAAAAAAAAAAAAGATGATTATCAGACCATACCTAGACTCTTCTTCACTTAAATCCTCACTTGCACCCAGTATAACACTAGTACACACACTACCCAAAGCATAGAGATTAGATTAGCATAAACAAAATGTACATGCCATATTAGGATAATGATTAAAAATAAAAAACATCAATAAATCTCACGGTTACAAATTCAATCAAATACCTCATAATCTGATCAAGTTTATCAAGTACTTGAGGCAACCTCAAGGTTAGAATTATAGAGAGGGCCAAACCAATTGTCTTCCTCTGGAAAGAGGTAACATTGTCAACCTGAGAAAATATCAGAAAACAAAAGAACCAATAATAACGTAAAACATCAGGTGAGGAAAACCACACAAAGTTGTTATCATAACCAAATCCAAAGAAGAATTTCAGGCTAAATTTTCCAAAATCTTTTATAAAAGGATTGAGAAGATGCAAGACCTCTAAGTGCCAGCAATACGGGCTTAACAACATGAACCCACACTGGAGGAGGATAAATAATTTACAGATACAGGTCAAAATCATAAGATGTGCTGCTAGTCTGCTACATAGGTAACCACGTATCTTACTTTCACGGAATAACTAACAGCCATGGTTATGGCAGGTATAGACAAACTATTTACCATAGAATAGATCTTTTACTCGCTGAAATTTCATCCGTTGGACATTTTGCTGAAACAAGAATACTTGCTCCCTTTTGTTAACCTATATAGTTTTCCTATTTTTTTATTTTTTTTGATGACATGGGAACCCGCAGCCGCTACCCTTCGGGTGCGCACAGGGTAAACCCAGCTTCTGTGCAATAGCTCACAAACCACTATAGTTTTACTATGGATGCAGGATTATCAGTTTACTGATGCTGGAATGGCAGTCGCTGGTGCTTGAACTTTAGAAGGCAATATTTCGAATAGGAAGTGCCAACAATGGATTTACTCCTCCATGAACTTAAAGTTGATGCGCACAAACTGGGCCGCACACCACGGTTATCCAAAAAAAAAAAAAAAAACTGGAGAAGTTGAAGGTGATTCTGGATGATGAAAAATAGACTCTCACCCAGAAGGGGCAACAGAAAGGGAGTTGAGGGATCTACTGTCATGTTAGGGTAAAGAAAGACACAAATCGTTGAAGAAAGTTTCAAGGAAAATCCCACCCAGGTTACTATGGAAAGAAAGAAATTCTAGGAGTTTTGACGGTAAGCAAGCTTTGTTAGGTGTTAAAACTGAGATGTCCGTGATTTGCGGGTTGGGCACATATCACGGGTTCGATCCCTACCACAGACAAAAGTCTGTTATTTAACTGGAAAAGGGTAGAGAAGCGGGCCCATTATCCACTGAGTTATCAACCGTGCACCTTTGACCTCCGGGGGTTTCTTGGTTATCAAAAAGAAATATAATGTCCGTGTATGTTGGCTTTATGGTGTAAGCTTCAGGAAGTACATGAAGTGCACAATATGGTAGACTTCATTAGCACTTATCTGGAGTTGTTATTTTGTAGAGGCGGTCTCTTCATAGTTTTGGTACAGGGGATGGCCAACTTTTGTATAGGCCAAATGCCAATTTGGTGATTGGCTCTGATTCATTAACAAAATCTTTTGCGTTACTGATAAAAGAAAACAAGCATACTTGCTTCCTAAAACTAATAACATTATATGCTATCTATATATTCAGGAAACTGTCGCAACTCCTGATACTATAGAAGTGCATTTATACCCATAAAAGTTACACATGATGAATATGTCAAATAATTCATCATATACTGAATGATTTCTTTTGATATGCCATCACTTACTGAATAATGCTATAGCCAAAAAGTCAATTTTTCATAATTCCATAGTAAAAAGTTTGTGCTCAACTGGGACACATACTTGCACCTTGATACAGCAAGGAGAAAAATTTTGATTGAACAAACAAACCAAGAACACACCTTACCATCCTAAGTATCAGCTCAGGTTTTGTAGAGGTCCTAAAGGAAACCATCAACCACGACAATATCTATCAAACTCAATTTAATCATTTAACTTACCTTTTCAAGCCATATGTCGACAAGGCAAAGGAGTATATTTTCTTCTCCAGGAAAACCAGATTTCTGAAGGTGTATAGACAGTGATGCATCAGAAGTTAGCTGCGCAAGATAATTAGTGTTCATCACCAAAATCCTTGCCAGCAGGGCTGCTGATGATGCTTTGACAGCTGCCTTGGAAGGATCGTGATCATCTCCCCCAGTCAGGCACGTGATTATTAATTTCTAGCAACATTCATGGAACCACATGAAATCATCCCATAAAAAAAAGGTAGGCATACATGTTGTAGTGCCTAGAGAAAACAGAAAAGACAAAGCAGAGAATTACAGTTACCTGCAGAGTGGAGCTGATTAGCTGAGGCACTTCCATCGGGAAACACTGCCACATCACAAAAGCAATAGCACGTATCATTCACAGGAAGAACCCTTTTGGGTCTATATTAAATCGACCAATGTTCTAGTATGAGTTTTCCAGAAGTTTGTACTGAACGTAGTTTCAATACATTTTCATCTTATCATAGCTCAAAGTTATAACATGAGAAGTTTGCATTGGAACTTAGTTTTGATACATTTTGATCTTATCAAAGCTCAAGTTTAGAGAAAAAGGAATTGAAGGTTTTAAGAATCATATCAACTACTCTTTTCCTTTACTTTCTCCATTACATTTTCCTCTCCCTTCTGACAATTTGTAGCCCTCTTGAAAAAGTAGTAAACTGAAACTTAAGCAGCTTAGGTAGCATATAATTTATTTGGTTAATCTACAACTCCTGGCCTTCCAAATACATAATTTTATAAAAGTAGCAAGGAAATCAATTACCTGAACTAGAATGTCAATGACTGGAATAACTGAGAGTAGTCCCCTGTCATTGACATTCCCAACCACCAGATCTAGAAGTTTAGCAACACTAGACGCATGCAAACTGAGAAATTCCCTTCCACCCAAAATAACATAGTCTTCAATGATATTGGTAGCAACCTGCATGTCATGGAACATCAGCACAAAAAACAACCCAGAACTGAAAATATTAGTTTCGTTAATCTTTCATCAACCTTCAAGTGATCAAAACTTCTTTCCAAGATTTCGACCAGACATGGGAAATACCCCAACAACTCTGGTACCATAGAAGGCGCATTAATAAGTGTTGCTTCCCATAACTGCATAATAACCTGGCTGGAATTAGGGCACCGTTCTAATATGAAATTAATCAATTAAATGGGCCACATATAGAACATGCCTGCATGCAGTCCTCTAGAAGTTCATCAGGGCTGGTTACGTTAATTCCACTTTGCAAAATCGGCAATAACATACCATATGATTTAGGCGACTGATAACCGAGAGCAACTACAAAATTCTTCAGGGCAGTAAGAAGTTGAATCTGCAAGATGCTTTCACCAGAAGATTCTTCCCATGCCTAATAAAGGAACAGCTCTAATCAGCAAAAGAGAGAACAGTAAATCACGCAGATACGGTTTAATGAGAAACAAAAGCACATGGAATTCATTAAGGATCCTGCTCCCACATGCAAGTCTATCCAAAAAAAAAAAAAACTTTCCTCTAGATGTATTTATATGTCCTTCCTTAGAAACTACAGAAAACGAAAGTAAGGAGAACTGAGGTAATGAGGTTTGGTCTCCAAATAGGATGCGTGAGAAACACCATGAAATGACAGCGTAGAATCTACCATCCAGTGAAAAGGCTTTACTAAAGTCCTGAGCCTTTTCCTAACATCTAGAAGAAATTTCAGGAAGGCAGAATCTTACAGAGATTGTACTCAGGAACGGTAATGGTAATAAAATAAAACTTCAACTGCACATAAGTCATCAAATTTAAGTTAACAAATCAACAAGGAGAAGTGGAAGAAGAAAACCATGAAGATACCTTCTGGAAAAATAGCATCAACTTGTTTGCATATGGCGTAACTTCAGTAACACGTGCTATCAGAACAGAGATAGTATTCAAAACTTGAACCTGAAAATCAAAAGGAAACATTGTGAACAGAGAATTCAAAAACAACTGAGAAATATAGAAGATTCCATAATAAAATGGAAACTAAAGACAGATTGAACAAGTAACATAAAAAAAATAAAAAAAAATAAAAAAAAGATTTCCATGATAATAAAAAAAGTGAAAGAGACAAATCGTGTTTCTAATGTGACCTTACTCAAAAAAAAAAAAAAATCCTGTTTCTTTTTTCTACTCCTTTTTCCCATTGACAACTAAGACACAAGCATTTCTTTTCAAGGAGCGAAGAAAAAGAGCCGGGGAAGAGATAACTTGGAAATGGATCGCTTGTTCTAACCTTCCCCCCTCAAATATTCTCGAGTCTCCTCAACAATATTACAGTCCATTCAAGCATTAACAAATAACAACCACAAATAAAACCCAAAATATGTTGAAAAATTAACTTATGCACGCACATGTAACCACTGCTTCCCCTTAACTGAAAGTTATTGCAAAGACCTAGGGAACTAGGATACCAGAAATAGGATAGAGCTACATTAAAAATACAACAAAAAAGAAAATAGAAGAGTAAATAAATGAGAATTAAATAGTGGAGAAGAGTACAGGTACGAGCCCATTAAGAGTACAGGGACGAGCCCATTATCCATCAAGGTTCAACCGTGAACTAGTGGCCCTCGGATTTCTAGGTTACCAAAAGAAATTAATAAATGAGAATTGAATAGGCCGTGCGAAGTTAGGAAGAACAACAGCTGATAGCTACCTTCGAGTCAAATTCCTGTACTTCGTCCACCAATTTGAAACACAGATCCCAACAAACAGGAAGAAGATCTAAGAACTCATTCTCATTAAAAGTTGCATCCTCAATATGAAAATACAAGGACCGGCATGCTGTCAGCTAAAAGAAGATAAAAAGTAGCTTCAGTATAACACAAAGTGAATAACGGGAACTAAAAATTCAGAAAATACTGATAGATGTACAGCTTAATTAAGAAGCTAGTTGCTTTATATAAAATGTGGCATACCCTTACACACAAGTCATTGTCCTGAAGTAATCTGATTAGAGCACAATAAACTGCTCTTCTGGTGTCATCTTTAATCTGTGAGAAAACACAGTTAGACAAAAGTATATGTGATCACTTCTGGTGTCATCTTTAATCTGTGTGAAAACACAGTTAGACGAAAGTATACGCGATCGCTAACTACATACAACTATGGGTTGAAGGCACATAACTATAGCATAATAACAACCTACAATTGCTACTGGAAATAGCATATGAACAATAATATATATATATATGATAATAATAGAAGTTCTCTAACAAGTCTAAAACCTATTCTCAACTAATAATAGAGCAAAGAAACTTAGAAAAACAGAAAGTCAAAGATTTCCATTATAGATCCAGATATAGTACCTTTTTGGATTACCATGAACCGACAAGGATTCACCATATTAAACATTTTCTTACAAGAACTGCTGATTGAAGAAAGAAGATTGCATGCACAATTGAACATTTCATAGAATACTCCTCTTTTTTCTAAATTCCCATAGAATACACCTTATATATTGGAAATCCAAAACTGACTTCATAAATGTTATGCTTAACTTCTAAGACAAGTAGGAGCTGCATTGTAACAGAAACACTTCGCTCGACTCCACTAAATGATCATTAAATTTAGTCTGGCAAATTTGAAGAGAAAATTAACCTAACGTTAAGTGGAAGTTCGTAGAAATGAGAGGAACAGCATATAAACATGCTATAAACTTGTTCAATTATAAGTATATTATATTCCCCCTAGGGCAGACACTCGTTAGGGTCTTTTTGACCAACTTGTGACTGACGAACTCTCATTAACGGAACGCTGAACTTGTTTTACTAAAAAACATTCTTGAATAAATGTGTCCTTTTCTCCTTTATCTCTATGATCATAAAGGAGAATTGAAATTAGTTGCTCTCGTCTCTTAATGTTGATGTGGTTTTAGATTGGTAAAAACAATAACAAAAGCATTTGTTTGACCTATTCAAGAGCATGGAACTGGGGACAACCAAGAGTTATGAGAAGTTCATAAAGGAAACTTTAGACCACAAAGATTAAATAACTTAATATCAATGGCAGTGTGGATGCTCAAGCATTTCATCTATTCTCACTCTTAAACAAGGAGAAGGAAACTTATAGCCTTGTATAGTAGGGTTAAAAGAGGAGTTGCGGAAAGGAAAGTTATTCAACCCCAAAGAAGGGAAGAGAAAAGTTCCATATCCCTTGTTTGGTTAGGAAGTAAAAGTGGATGGTAAGTAACTCTCGCATCTCAGTCTTTTTAACCCATTCCAAATTTGACAGAAATGGAGCCCGAAACCTTTCACTTTCCATCTCCCCTTCTTGATTCGAACACTTTGAAAGCGATTTCCAGGCAATTCTTTTTTTTTTTATATATATATATAACTGCAGTCTCATTACCTCTGAAACCCATTGTCCAAGGATTAGTGCTACTTTTCTGTGTATTATCCGCATATTGGGATGATCATTTCTCAACTCCAATGACAATGCTCCATTAAACCTGCATAATGTTAAGAGATCATGAAGACATATGTGTATATTCCCAATAGAATTTGACTTTCAAATTTTTCAAACCCAAACAATATTACTAAATGTTTTTAATAATGATGAGTTCGTATAATAGAGCGGTCTCTAAAGGATAAGTTTCACTGTCTTGAGCAATAAGAGAACAAACCATTCAATATATGGCACCTGAATACGTTTTAAGATTAAGAGGAAAAAATTTCTTAATGAATCATGATGTTAAGAAAAGTGTAGTTGACTTTATCCATTCCCTTCAAGTAAATAACACATCAAGGCGAACTGGCAAAGCCACCTATCATTTGCTATGTCTTTTATTCTGTTTTGCTAATGTGGTTACTCAGCTAGTTTTATCACCCTGTTTCAGGTGCTGTTGGTAAGATAGTATGAGGATAGAAAATTCTAGAACATGTCTGAGGGGTCAGATCTATTTGACCAGCAATATTTTCAGCTTGAAAAGCACATACCAATCCTTGAAACTCAGATAGTTTGAGAGCTCATAGTAAATGTAAGCGGCAGCACCATAAGCAGCATCCTTAAGAAGCAATGCCGGAGTTATCTCATTAACTGCAGAAGGGCAACCACTCATAGCCTCTTGCAGAATAGAGACAACAACAGGTCCTAGCAGCTGAAAATCAAATAGCATGTTCATGCCAGGACTAATGCAACGTGTTAATATTATTGAACACAGGGAATATGTTAAACATACTTGACTATGATTTTCAAACAAGACAATATATAGAGCTTCAGCACATGGCCTTAGTTTCTCTGACCATAGCACTGAATCCTGCTCGTGATAGAAAGTCTCTGGGTTCTGGTACCATTCCTCCATATCACTTGCAGTCAGAACAAAGTACCTACATTTGGAGAAATTGCAAAAATAAGGAGACAGTTCACAATAACATATTATAATTACAAGGGGTTAAGACTTCCCATCAAAAGATGTCAATGCATATTCAAACTACCCCCTTTTCCTCGTAGCTCAAGGACATTCAGATGAAACCTGGTTAATCTCCACCTTCACTCCCTTCCAAATGCTCCTTTCAGTTTGTTGGACAAGAACGGAGAGCGTTCGGAGTCAACAGAAACTAAAGGTTTTCGTCATGTACCAAAATGTAGTTTTGGAAAGATAAATCAAGTGATCAAGAGGATACTATATTCTAATGGCCTTAGAATAGACCCTCACATAACAAGACTTATCATTTTGCACTGTCCTAATTTACGCTACCCCAACACTGAAAAACAAGTATGGAAAATACTATTTTTACAACCACGGTGTCCAGGCCAGCTTGCGCACACCTCAGTTAATTCCATGAGGTACCTACTCAGGTACCGGGTAACTCTATCCACCAAGGCTTAGCAAATGGGCTGAAATCACCTAGTGTTTTTGCCTCCATTGGGCTATGAACATGAGACCTCATGGTTCTCAACCCACTTTGACGATCACTAGGCCACACCCTTGGGTGCAAAGGAAAATACTCACTTTCTTTAATCTAAACGGATCTCCCCAAATTATTTAAAGTTGGAAAATGATCTTCCAGCACCAGAATTTACTAAAAGTACAACTACCCTTTATTGCACCCTCCCACCTCCTTCACACCCTACTCGCACCTAAAATAACCCTACAAGTCCAAAAGCTGTAATGAGGAGAAGATTGCTTCATACTACAACCGAATTAGGGCACCAAAAAGAGCCACTCAAGTACAACCGAATTAGGGCACCAAAAAGAGCCACTCAAGTTGGACTAACTAGATTGATTAAGGATGTTATGACTGTTCTACAACGAATGAGAATAGAGACGAGGACCAAAAGATCATTAAAAATTGTTAAGCTTTTTACATTTTTAACCTGGTGCTTGGGAACATTAATTCAGCAAATCAATTTCTTCACATAAAAGTAACAAGAAGAGAAGACCCATAAAGAGTTGGGATGCCTTACCTCCTTATCAATACATTACACAGGAGTACAACCCGGTCAGTAGGCAAAAGGGAAGTAAGAAGGCCAGCAACCGTACTAGATATGTTTTGCTTCATCTGCTCAAATGTAACCCTATTTTCATCAACCACGCGTCCTGCCAAGCTTGTCTTATACTCTTTACCTTCCAAAACTGTTTTCACCATTACCATACATTGAATCATGAATTGCTCAAAGGACATAACATGTGGTTCAGGATCTACAATCTTGCTTAAACAGAATTCCATGACAAGTGGAAGGACACATTTATCCCCGAACGAATAAGGATGTCGCTGCTGGATGGCGACTAAAATCTTCATTAACTTTGTACAAGCCCTTTTTAATAAATCCCAAAATTTAGGCTGATGGTCCCGGAAAGATGAATCTGCAAATTTAAGGAGTGATCAGGATATCTCCTAGTTCAGAAGCAAAATAACAAAATATTTTCCCTACTTTTGTTAGGCAGCATCAAAACAATAGAGATTAAATAGGAAACAAGGGAACAAACCCACCCGCTCCCCCACCCCACCCCACCGCCCCAGTAAAAGAAGTTCAAATCTCATTTTCCTTTCACTTCCTCTCTGTTTTATTATCAACCAAAACAAAGGGAGGATAAAAAATACGTGCAATTTCCCTCTACCTTTTCATTTCTACTTTCTTTGTGTCAATCTCCTTTCCTAGTATCCAATAAAACAGGAATTTTGGGTTTCCACTATATACTGTTGAGGAAAGAAAAGTTGAGGCTTAATATCTTGCTAATTAACATTCATAAGAATAATTTAGGAATAATCTAACCAAAATTGCACTAGTATTTTAAGGAGTCCCAAGCAGCTTAAGTCATTAGAGCTTCAATGAATCACTTGTCAGATGCAGACTTTGGCATATCAAGACACAATAAATACTAGCCCTTTTTATTGAGTTACTCACTAAGCGGATGCATGCAGGCCTTTGTAAAGGTTAGTAGACAACTTTTTTAGCCATAAAGCTGAGTGGGCGTATGTTACATGCCCGGTTAATATTTTTTAAATCCACGACTGAAGCCAGTGCAGTGGATTGAAATATACCTTTTATGTCCTTGAATGAAACCAATGACAGAAAGACTACTCTGTATAAAGTATGTACACTTAAAATAACTCGTGAAAGTTCACCAGCAGCTATAACACCAACTTCCTCTGCATCTCAATTCTAAAATCTGATTTTCTTCAAGAAGCAAGTAACATATCCGCTGGTCTGTAGCAGTAAGCTGACAACATTGTGCACTGCGAGTTTCCAAATCGGGTCACTAGAAAGAGGATGGCTTATGACGCAGTTAGTTACTTGTGAAGAGAATAGAGGGAAAATAGAGAAAGGGCCTTTTTGTTATACTTGGACAAGAATGAAGCACTCGAAATAACCAATAAAAAAATCCGAGTCAACCATAATACTCTTTGAGTACTTCATGGTGTTCCTTCCTAGTAGAAGTCAACAATCAACATTTTAGTTAAAAACTCCTAGGAGTACAATGGCATAAGCAAGCAGATTAAAATGACTCTGAAATAGCATTTCAATGCATTTTCTCCAGGTGCCGCTGGAGAAAAATAACAAGACACAAAGCAAGTAACTGTTTCACTTGTCATGTGATACTCTGATAGTCAGCGAAGGGGCTTACAAGAAGACATTGGCATCCATTATATTGATTACCATTAAATGTGAAAATTTTGAACCTCCAGAACTACCCAAAATAAAGGGCATGACGGACAGATAACACTGCCAGACCTGAATACTTTGATATGAAGCATTAACGTTCTACTAAGAAAATCCAGTATATTCAAACACAAATAATTCATGGCGCAAAAGTAAATATGAAGCTTAGCTAAGGATCCAAAGTCCATTCTCACAGTAAGGAAGTAGCGATTGGATGGCATTCAAAAGCACTGGAGCAACCTCTTTGACATGCCGCACCTCCTTAAAATGAGGGAAGAAAAAGTCAATAAACTACTCTGGCCAACGGAAATTAGCTAGAAACCCTCCTTTTTCTTCCTTATTGTTTTTTTTTTCTCTTTCAGAGGGTGGTAAAGAATGAAATTTGACCGATACCTGTAAGGTTTTGGCATCACTCGGAAACCCAGAAATTATCAACTGCCTTATTATCTTTGAACATAGAAACCATCTCTCGCATGTTAGGTAAAGATCATCATGATGTAATTCAGCAGCACTCCCTCCAAAGGTTTGAGCAAGAGCTGAGAAACCTTTGAGTATTGTCTGCACATCAGTCTGCCAAAGATGCCAACTGTAATCGAAGAACTGTGTGCATATCTGTAAAGAGATCATGAAATACCAAGTGAGACGCCTCAGCAAATCCAATCCTTCATATCAAAGTTTATGATCAGAGCAGACTCAAAGAGACAAAATGTGATGACTGAAAATTATTAGGGAAACTGCGGACACGATAGTTAATTTTGATATTCAAAACTGCCGTCACCTACTGTTACCATTCTCCAAAAAAAAAAAAATGCTGTCACCTAATAACCAATAAGTAAAATAAGAGATTTCGAATAAGCAGTCTGCAAAGTAAAACAGCAAGTGATGGGACATATGAAGATGAAGAAGAAGAGATATCAGCACAATAAGAGTTACAGTCCCATGCAATTGCTCGTACCAGTCCCAAAGAATAAGAACTGATCACACGCCAGATTATGCTTCACATGAACAAACAGTAGGCATTCTAACACTAGCTGATGATGAGATGCAATGTACAAACGCCTACAGCTATATAAGCATGTGGATATTAGTCTTCCAGCTAACTTTATATTATATTTGTAGACAAAGTAGAAAGGTTCTATAAAAGTGATAGCAGCAAGTGTGCCGTGTAATATTTGAACTCTTACTTACAACTCAGCTGTTGAACCCTAAATTTGACAAAACAAGACTTCAACAACAACTACTACTATGCCTCAGTCCCAACCAAGTTGGGGTTTGCTATATGAATCCTCACTTCTTCATTTAAGCTCATATCATATCATCATCAAACTAAATAAAATAAAGGTGAAAAATAAGGTTATATATATATGGGTTTTGCTAACCTACTACATGAAGGTAGTAGGTTAGCATTGTACCCATTTTTTTAATTCTCTTAAATATCCTTAACAACAAATAAACAATGTGATAATGTAAGGGGTTCTTTTGTCATTTTACTAAAAAACTATATCCAATTCTCTTCCTCCTTTCTTTTTTTCTGACTCTCAGATTCAATCTAATCAAAGCTTTTTTCATCTCTAATTGTTGCTTTTCTTCACAAAATTTAACCATTAAAATTTTCACAATCTCAAATTCAAAGAAAAAATATATTGAAACTGAAAAACAAATCAGACCCATAATGATTAGAACTCAAAATTGAATTTTAAATCAGTTTCATGTTAACTGTCCAACGACTTTGTCGTTCATATTCTTCTCTATGCTCTAACTTCAATCTGCGGGAAAATGAACGAAAGAAGCCATAAAATATATTGAAACTGAAAAACAAATCAGACCCATAATGATTAGAACTCAAAATTGAATTTTAAATCAGTTTCATGTTAACTGTCCAACGACTTTGTCGTTCATATTCTTCTCTATGCTCTAACTTGAATCTGCGGGAAAATGAACGAAAGAAGCCATAAATGTTGCTTGTCCACCAAAATGATCTTCTAATTCATCACTCACAACTTAGATTTTTTTTTTGTATTAGAAAACGTTGATGGCTGGAAGATTCCAATTTAAAGCCATAAGTTTACAATGGAAACTAAAGTTAAGAAAATGTGGGGGTAAGAAAACGGGTTGAAATTGTAAAGAAATTGTAGTGAAGCAATTGGATTTCTTCTCCGCTAAGTGGGGTGGGGGGATAAGAGTTGGATGAGTAAAAGACAAAAAACCCATTTAGTTCATGTGTTGCTAATTTACTGATAAGGGCATATATGGAAATTAGAAAGTGGGTACAATGCTAACCTACAACCTTCATGTAGTAGGTTGGCAAAACCTATATATATATATATATATATATATATATATATATATATATATATATATATATATATATATATATAATCATCATATTAATATTAGAAGTTCTCTAACAAGTCTAAAACCTCTGCTCAACTATCTAGTAGCAATCACCTATATGGATCTTTTTCTTCCATTGTGCCCTATCTCTAGCTAAGTCTAGGACATAATCTCTTAGTGTTCTCCTCACAAATGAGGACTAAATACCTTAGTTATAAGTCTATTACTTTATGTAACGTTGTGGAGATATAAATGCAGTACCAGACCTTCAAACTTTTCAGAAAATCATTCGGTCCTCAAAGATATAAAAAGTATGCAGGAAGAGGAAGACAAATGACAGCACCTCAGCAAAGGTCCTTTGGTCTGATGTAAGCCTCTTTGTAGACAACTCCTTCAAGGTTCTGTAAAGAATCATGAATATTCTATGTGAAGTAAGAATATCTGCCGATTGAAGCTGTTGTGCTAAAAAAGAAAAAAGATCTGGCCTGTAGGAGGATTCAAAATCAAAGATTAGTGTACATATAAAGATGGAAAATACCAGAAAGGTATTTAGACAATAAATTTTCATTATAAGTATTGAAACACAACCAACTAAAGCATAGAGAAGCAAGTCCATTAAGGACCAGGGGAGATCTTAGGTATTATGGTGGTCAACAGTACTGACAGTATAACCACCTATAGCAACAGCATAATCTGCTTGACCACCAAGACTGAATCAAGAGAGTACTTGAGAATAAAGCATAAAATAGAGCTCAAGGTGGAATACTATAGTTCTAAAATGCAATAATCCTATTTAATATACTTTCATGGGGGGGTTTTGAACCACCTGATTTGATTCAAATGCAACTGACTACTTGGCTGGTTAATATTTAATAGTTGATAATAAGCTATAACAAAAACAGTACAATAGTATATAAAATCAAATAACAGAACGTTAAGATATGATGGTGACACTACTTATCTCTCCCCCACCCAAATAAGGTACGGTTCTGAAATTGGAAGTAAAAGGAAAAAGAGAAATAAGGACCTCTAAAGAACCAAACTTGTTAAGAATAAAAATGAATTGAGCTTAAATTAGTAAGTGTTTATAAGGATCATATAAATGGATATTAACTTCAACGCCCCAGTTTAGCTCCATAATACCTTCATTTGCCCTTTTTTTTTGGTTGAAGAGTATCAGTCATTTCCTTAGCATGTTATCAAGGGGCAACAAGTAATTAGAACCCTATGGGCAGCAAAGATCTATATCCTTCAAAAAGAAGTGAATATGAAATACTTTTAAAAGCTCTCTCCCTATATCTATCTATCTCTCTCTGTATTGTATGTTTGGATGTATGTAAATAAGTAAAGCTCATCCCAGCAGAAAATCTATTTATGTTGGATAACTTTTGAAAAAGGAAAAAAAAAAAAAAAAAAGTGTTGCCATAACCATATAATACTGTTAAACGATTATTCTTCACCTTGACACGCTCTTCAATTCTGATCCAGCCAAATGCATCAAACCAAGAATTTTGGTAATTAGGATGGATTAAATCTATAAGTTTCTTTTCTTGAACAGAATAGACCTTTGTTTCATATGTTCTTCACATTAATATAAAAGCTGGTAGAAACTTGGTTCCATTAAGAAACAACTCCAAAAGAAAAATATCAGGGGTTTATTTTTGCTTTTTAACTCAACAACATTCATCTTGGTGATCAGGAAAAGAAATCAGCCATTCATAGTTGAGAGCCCGAAACCATTAACTTCTCTACGGCCTACTGGATGTGACTCCAGCCACTTTTCAACTCTATCAACTAGAGCTATATTCATATTTGGATTTGCATTTACACCACAAACTATCCCAGTGAAATCAAAAGCATGATATTTCTGGCTGAAATACATGGTACAGAATCACCATTCTGTGAAACTTGAGACAGCCCTGACAGTGTAAGCAAGTGAATTTCATTTCTGGTCGAGGGTCAGGGTATGGACCAAGTGATAAGTCCATGAGGTCCATCAGATGAATTATATGTGAATTACCGGTTAAAAAGCTGATCTTGTGTTAAGATTGGGCAAGCAAAGAAATCATTTCACTGGAATAATTCAAATCTTCAAAATGTCCCAGACAAAAGGGCCTTGTAACTGTCAGTTAGGGTTTAACTCTATGACATCTAAAATGTTCACCCCAACATCTTGTGATTTCATGTTTCTTTTTAATCTCTGTGTGTTCCAAAAGAATCTAAGAAGTCAAAATAATAATCATAAAATACAAAATAGAATGGTTCTTCTTCAATAATTTATTGTAATTCGAATAGTTACGGAAAACACCATACCATTCTTTAGGGTAGTCGATTCGAGCAATCTTTGAGATGATCACAGACAATGTAAGGGCAATCTGCATCAGACAATATGCACAGTTGAGAAATCAGGCAAGCACTTGCTAATATGTCCACTAATGACAATATTATTCAGATGTCTAAGTAGAGATAGCAGTTGAAGCAACAAATGTCAATAACAGGGATGACAATTTTTAGAACAAAGAGAGCTGTAGCTAACTGGACTCATTACAAAACCAAAAGTAAATCTGCATCACCTGGTAATTCTCTTCCCTCAAGTGTGACAACAGCTTTTGTCTCAAGTGTGATTTCTCCTCATTGCTAATACCCCTGCCAAAATGTTCCAGAGAGAAGCAAATAGTCATTTATAGCAGGTATACAAATATATAAACAAGCAGGAAGGAGAAATCACAACATATGGAACACAAAAAGGCAATCATGCAAAAGACAAAAAAGATGATGCTTGGAGTGTGCTAGAGTCGTGGGAGAGTTATGAGCTAAAATTATCCCTTATTTATGGGAGTAGGTTCATTTTGGTCCCGAAAATATAACCCTGAGCATATTTAATCCCTTAACTTTGCTAAAGTGTAGCACTTTTGGTCTCCCTAACACAATAATGTTAAAAACTAACAGTAGGGGCAATTTTTCTTAGAAAATTTCAGCTGACAATGCTATCTCTTTTTGCTTGGAGACTTTAAGAAAACAGAGCAAATAGCAAAAAGAGAGCACATATGTTTGAAGCAGTCCAAAGAGCAGGGGAACTTTTTTTTTTTAAAAAAAAAAAAACGCGGGTCGGGTGTGGGCGCAGAGCGGGTTTGCACAGAGCCAGACCCGCCCCGCATAAGGCAAAACCCGCCTGCACTGCACCGTTGCCATCCCTAATTTCGATCGGAAGTTAACTGCATCTGATCATAATATTTGATGATCTGTTCCCTCTCAGGTGTAAAAATGTAGCAGCAGTGGACGTAAACATGGGATGCCCCAAGTCATGCACCTGGAAGTTATTCTAGGGCACGGAAGAAATTAATTGTTTGAGCAATTTCTAGATATATGTTGGTTTTAAAAGGGTTTGGTTCCTCTGCAATGTTGTCAAAATTTGAGTTGCAGAAGAAAGGAAACGTCATGAACAGGACATGCATTCCTTTGCATTAGGAAGGCATACTACTAGGGTGAAAGAGCAAGAACAAAATCATAGATGAGCTCTATTTTTCTCAACAGTGCAGCACCCACGCCTCCTTCAATTTTTTAACATTATTCTGTTAGGGGACCAAAAGTGCTCCACTTTAGCAAAGTTAAGGGATTAAATATGCTCAGGGTTATATTTCAGGGACCAAAATGAACCTACTCCAGTGATAATTTTAGCCCAAAACTCAGTCGTGGGAAGAACAAGCAATCTGAAAATTCAATCCACATACATATGTTGCATCAAGCCACTAAAAGTTGGATAGTAACCTATCTTATTGCAGGCGATTGCTGAAAATGTCCATTATCATCTTAACAGTGACGTCCACTTTTACCACACATTGACTTCTTTAGCATTTGTAACTATACTTCCATAATTTTATTTTATCACGGATTTTCATCTGTCTGTGTTGTATATATACACATGGTGACGAAAGATACATAGTTTGATAAACCAAATAACACTGTCTATGTTTTTCACTTTTTGACAAGTTTCAAACTAACATTTCCTTGTAAGTCGTAAATGGGTTATTTATTTTGATAAATATCTTGGAAATAAATTGTATAAGTTAAAGTGCATTCAGAATGATTCCTTCACTGTTAAATCTCAATAATGCAACCTGACCATTTCTTTGATTGATGACTTCACTTTAGACAATGAAGAAGGAACATATGCTAATAACTGAAGCTCATCAATCCCAAATTTAAAATCTGCTATTCTCTTTTCAGATGTCCCAAAATTGTGGTCCATTTACTTGAACGAATAACCATTCAGTCAAACATAAGTTAGGGCATCATTTAGAATAGATAGTCAGGAACACAACAGGCAATTTCTGCAGTAAATAGGATAAAGATTTTCAAAGGACATTATCAGTTTGCGCTAACATTGTAATAAATTCCTAGTGTTCCTCCCATTCATTCCATCTGCATCCTTTAGCTTTCCAGAATCTGAGAACTAGTCATATCCAAAAAACAATTTCAAGGGATTTTTCTGTAAAATATGGGGAACACTCTAAGTTATCTTTTTTTTTTTCTTTTTTTTTTTTTTTTGATGAAGTAAACACTCTAACCTATCTTATGCACAAATAGAATATACATACATACATAACAAGATTTTCGAATGACAGGAACATTTTCGGATAGAACGATATAGTAATTCTTAGGATTCCTACAATTCTTTCCATATCCATCCTTTCACTTTCCAGAATTCGAAAACAGGTCATATCCGTTAGCAATTTCAAAGCATTTTCCTGTAATGCGGAGTACACTAACTTATTGTATACTCACACAACACACAGAGATACACATAAAACACATATGTAATGTGTTTGTGAGGCGAGTGTGTGGTTACGTATATATGGGGAGTACATTACTCCTTCCTCTTTCTCCACTAAACTGTGAATTCCAAGATACAATAAGGATGACAGTCTGACACTATCTTAGTCATAGTTTTACAGAACATTGAGATTGACTGTCACTTTGTCAGAGAATAGATACTCTCCGGAGATGTTGTTACAAAATTTGTGAAGTTGAGTGTTCAGCTTGAGATATTTTCACGTCCTCGTATTAGTTACATCTGTAACAAGCTCAGTACATAAGGCTTGTATGCACCAGCTTGAGGGGAGTGTTAGAATAGGAATAGGATTATCCTACGTGGAAAAGGATTGTAATGTAGTGTGGACTTAATGTAATAACGTAGACACACAATTCAATAATATTTTTCTCTCATAATTTGTCACACCCAGATACAAGTGGGATGACACTATTATGGTCATAGTTTTACAGAACTATACAACAATTGAAGTTCAATGAACCATGAGTAACAAACAAACTAAAATCAACGCGAATAATACTCACGACGAATCACGCCTGCTTCTCCAATACCGATTAATGCTATTTTTAAAGTAAACCGATGCCATTAATCTCACATCAACTTGAGTCACTAAATCCTTAGCAGTAATCACTTCCTACAAATAGCAACAAAAACATCAAATGTACTTCAAAAACCCTAAATTAAAAATAAAATAAAAAAAGGAAAAAAGAAATTACCATAAGACAAGAACAAAAACCGGGGCGGTTTTCAGATTGAGCTAGGGCAGTTTCAGCCGGTTTACGAATGGTTTGTTCAGCGCTAAGTGAATTTGTGAGTAATGAATACATTGCTGGTAGGTCTGACACTGATAAAGCCATAATTCGATGTGTTGAATGGAAGATTTTTTGGATGGGAATAATGGGGATAGATTTGTGATTTAATAGGGAAATGAAAATGGAGTGAATGAAGGAGAAGGAATATAGTAAATATTTGGAGAAGAAAATGGCAAGAGGTTGGTGTTTTGTTTAATTTGGCATGGCCTCCACACCTGAACTTCTCTATCTTTTTTCTTTTCTTTTTTATTTTTATTTATTTATTTTTACTCACCCGATGTCCTGTATACGCATTGAAACCCGACTATATTCGAATCGCGCATTACAAGGCCTATTTTGGGGCTCGAATCCAATTTAAATATTTTTGTTGGAAGTGTCAACAGTGAATAGTGATATAGTTTAAATATGAAGAAAAAAATTACAAAGTCTGCAAAAGAATTTTATACTGCTATTACTATAATACTATAATCTAACATGTTTTACACTAGTACTAATAATTGGGCATCAAGTCATATAGCACACAATTTTTTTTTTCTTTTTAGGGGAACCAACCAGTTCCACAATTAGAACCTGGGTGGTATTTTATTGATAAGCAAAAATTTAAATGAATGGGAGGACTTAAACCTTATCCCTATGCAAAATGAAAACTGGACACACCCAGTTTTGATGCATGGACATTTACAATCCTAAAATGCACTATATGATGCATGTACTAAGGGGTGGAAGAAATCTTCCAATACAGAAGGAGGGGATTCTACTATCATGCATGTTTCCTAAGACCAGAAGGCATCAAACACTTATCTTTAGTTGATGTTTGATGCCTTTGGTATTACATGAAACTCTAATGCACTTAACAGTCTAAAATAAGTCAAGGTAGATCAAAATGATATTGATTGTTGTTCTTAATTCTTATTCTGATCTGGGCAGTTCATTGAAATCATTGTAAGCAACTAAGTCACTATGAGAGTGATTGATGCAGGAGTTTGTCGGCTACTTGCATCCAAGTCCCTATTTGAGAAATATTCCATGGTGGTTTTATTTTACCTTGAATAGACTGGACTAGCAACAAAGAGTCGGCTTCTAGGATGAAGTTTTTCATCTTCATATTCAAGCACTATTCAATACCATGCTATAGTGCCTTTGCCTCATCCCAGTTAGCCTCATCCCAGTTACTAGTTCCTTTACCCAAGTTTATGCTACAAGCATGGATTAATTTGCCTTTATGATTTCGAATAGCACTACCTCCCCCACAGTCACCTCTTTTTCAACTTCCATCACTATTAAGTTTGATGAAACCAAATGGGGAAGATACCATTTAACAGTTTTGATAGATAGCTTGGAGTAGTCATGGTTAAGCTTATTGAAGAACACATACCAATCAGTTTCTAGTTTCAGAAGAGGAAAGTGGTTGTTGATGATTTGAAGTATATGAAATGAGATGTTTTTACCTGAGATAGCACTGTTGAACTTGATGAAATTGAACCTGATATTGCATCTTACCTTCCAAATCTCCCAACAAATCACCTGAGGTAGTATTCCTTTAACAAGTATTGCTACAGGGTTCTTTGTTTTTAGACTCCAACAGTGAACCGTTATTTGTCGAAAGGGAATATTTAGGACTTTAATCCCCAAAGGTTGATATATTCTAGTCCATAACTCTTTAGCTAGATCACTTTGGCCAAACAAATTTTCAATAATTTCAATTTTATGCACCGTGCAGCAGCAGCAAATAGAAGGCCCGTGCGCCTTGAACATTCCAATGTTGTTGTACGAGAGTCTATTTTTTATAAATCTCCATAGGTGAAAATTGACATTTAAAGAGCAGTTCTTACGCCAAATTCTTTTGTCATGCCAGTCTCCATCTGATTTCTTCCTTAGAAGATTCCAATCTTATGAGATTGTAAACTTGCCTTCAGGATTTAAGGTCCAAACAAGTTTATCAACCTTTTTTATAATTGTACAACAGCTCTTATAGTCAAGGACACCCTATAACCTGCTCTATTCCACATCCAAACACCATTCACATATACCTCATTAAGTTTACATCTTGTAGGAACATATTCTTGTGGAGGCAATTTGTACAAAGCACCATCTCCACTCCAGTTGTCATACCAGAATAACACATTACCTTGTCCTATTTGCCAGATTATGCTATCTTCTTTATGTTGTCTAATGTTGCATATTGCTCTTCAAATTTGAGATTGAGCACCAACAACTGATCTGATAACAGGATTAGCTCTTGAGCAGTACTCGGAAATCATGTACTCTTTCCAAAGTGACTCCTTTGTTCTCAAGTTCCACCATTATTTTGCTATAAAGCTTTGCTCACATCTCTTAGGAATCTGAAACCTACTCCCCCTTCTTTATATGGAAGACACATCTTTATCCATTTGCACCAGTGATATTTTCTCTGAGATTCACTACCACTCCAAAGGAATCTAGCAATAGCTCTTTCCAGTTGTTCAAAAGTCCCTTTTGGTGGTTTCATTGCTGCTAGTAGGTGGACAGGCACGGCTAGAAGAAACTTGGCATGCCATGTATGGATCTTTTTTGTAATAGAATGAACCATTTAATAGAAATACACTATTTTCATTTTACCTACCAACAAAGAGCAACCCAAATATTTGATGGGCCACTCTTTTCTCTGCATTTATGTCAAATGGGTGACTCTGTAATTTAATTCAATATTGGCTTTTGCTTAACCTGCAACACAACTTTTATGTTTGTTAATTAGCTGACCTGAAACATCTTCATAAACAATCAGTAACTTCAAGATTTTCCTAATTTCAGAAGGTTTACCAGAGGTGAAAAGTATTACATCATCTGCAAAAGAAAAATGTGTGATACTGGGGCCCCTTAAAGGTCTATAATAACCTGAGTATTGAGCATCATTAGCCAAGTTATTAAGCAACCTAGATAGTAATTTAGCACACATGATAAACAGGGCAGGAAACAAGGGATCACCTTGTCTCAGACCCCTACTAGATTTAAAAAGGCCATTTCTAGTGCCATTAAGAACAATTGAGTACCAATTATTAGAAATATGCCTGAAAATAATATCAATCCATGTTTAATTGAACCCAAATTTCTCATGATTCTGCATAGATAGAGCCAAGACACCCTATCATATGCTTTAGTCATGTCTAGTTTGAGAACCACATTGTCATGCTTGTTTGGTTTAGAAATATCTTGCACTAATTCTTGTGCTAAGAGAATGTTATCAGTAATTGCTCTACTTTAGATAAAACCACTATGATTAGGGGAAATAATGACAAGAAGAACTTTACTAACTCTATTGTTAAGAATCTTAGCAATTATCTTACTCAAAATATTACAGAGACTAATGGGCCTGATATCAGAAAAAGTTTGAGGCTGGGGGCATTTGGGGAGCATAACTGTAAAGACCCGTTTGGTCATTATAGTCTTTTCAGCTCTCTTTGATCTTTTCTCGAGCTTGTTAGCTCACTTTTTATCCGAAGGGATCATTGACACGCTTTTTGAGATGTTCGGGGTTGATTTGGGTGACTTTCTGAGAAATTGGCTTTAAGCACAAAAGGTTTGACCCAAAGTTGAATTTTGGGTAAACGGACCTTGCTCGGAGACCCGTCAATTTCGAGAGTTCCAGATGGTCATTTAAAACTTGTGTGCATGGTTGGTCTGGTTCCCGAGGCACTTGGGTGCATTTTGGGACTTAGGTTGCAAAGTTGGTTTAGAGGTTTTGGGGGTTGACTCGGTCAACGGGGCCCCCGATGGAAATTTCTAGACCACGGCCGCTTTTGTAGCGCATATTTATGGGGGGTAGCATATATGGTATGTGAGCAGATATTTTCGAGTGTTAGTCGGGATTTCGGGTGGAGTCTATGAAAGTTGGGGAATTTCCTGGTGTACCTGTTGAGGTGGGCTCCAGCACCGCTAAATCGGTACCGCCAAAGCAGTAGGTGGATCGCCGAAGCGGTCTGGGCATTTTGTGAGGGACCGCCGAAGCAGTGAACGGGCAGTGACTGGGGTATTTAATGCTATAAAACCCCAAGTCTTTTCATTCATTTATTATTTCGAAAGCGGTTCATCTTGAGAGCTTTTCTAGAGGTTTCTTGGGGCAAACTCTTAGAGGTAAACTCATCTATCATCTCTACCTAATGATTCATTATCTCACTTAGTTATCATAAATCCATGCTAGAATCTTCCTAAAGTTATGAGAACTAAGTGGGTTTTGGGTTATCTTCCTCTAATAAACTTGTGAGTATAAAACTTTGTTTTGTTAATGAATTTAGCATGGGTTAGCATGGAATTGATGGGTAATGACTATAGTAACTTGAATCTTCCATTTCTAAGGCTTAATTTGTGAATTAAAGGCTAGTGTTTATACCCAAATTTGGGAGTTTTCTATATAATCCGAATTTTGAGTAATTGCTAGCTAAATTAGTTGATTATTGATAGGAATTGAACATCTAGAACATTAATTCCATGATGAGAGCCTTAGATCATTATTTTTACTTTATTAGTTATGAACCCTAGTTTATGGGTTGGAATTTGGGGATTTAATAAGAGTTAAGTTTATTAAATGCCTTCTTCTTGTTTCTAATTCCGCATTTGAATATGGTAGACTTTGATTATCTTGAGGCTCAATGTAAAGGAAAGGCGCAAGTTTGACTTAAGATTGCTGCTCGGCCTGCCAGGTAGGTTACGGTTTAGCCATGTGGTGAGACTTCGACTAGCGAAGCGTATATTTAGAAGATATTGTCGGAGATTTCATGTAAACCTTTGGGTATGAAGTTGGGTTGGATGTTGCCTTAGGGTTTGGTATTGCTTGTGACTTGTTTGATTGGGCTGGTGGCATGTAGACTCCATAGGACCCTGTTTGGTGCGTTATGTATAAATTGGTGGATTGTTTGTGAATTGGGAGTAAATCGGAAGGACGAAATTACTTGATATTAGTACTTATTGTACACCTCGTTATTGGTATAGCCATTTTGGGATAGTTGGCTCTTATTGCTATGGAAATTGAAAATTCATTATGATTGTTGTGTGGATCACTTGTTGATGATATCGCGCTGTGTGTGGCACAACTTGAACTTGATATTATTCATCGTTTGTACTTGCATCGTTCCATAGTCATTTCATAACATCTTATTATGTTGTGTGACTGGCACTATTGATGGAAACGAGAAGGAACATTGATGATTATGGAACATGGTAAGTCACTTCTGAGCTGTGTGCGGAGAGGCTGATTATGGAACATGGTAAGTCACCTCTGAGCTATGTACGGAGGGGCTGATATGGAACACCGATAATGTGATACTTGTAGATAATTGGGTCCTCTGAGCTGTGTGCGGAGAGACGATGCTTGGACTTCGCGAGTCCCCCATGGGTTGTGCTGCTGAGGCGTGGAGGTATTCCGCTGTCGGAGTACAAGAGTACAGGCATTGCATTGCATTTATATCTCATATTGCATTGCTTGATTAGGCTTTGTGGTTGCTTATGATTTAGGTACTGTGTCGGTCATATTCTTGGACTGTATTTGATATGGGCTACCTGTTGATTGTCTTGATGGGACTTGGTTTTCGGTATACTTGGATATTTGTTTCACTTGGGCTAGTTGTTACATCAAGGCTTGATTGTGAGTCGATTTCTTGGAAGCATGACTTGTACTTTATGGTTTGCTTGTTTTCTCTTACCTTATTTTCTTTATATATGTCAACTAGTCTCGGTCGGCCTATGATACCTACCAGTACTATTGTTTGTACTAACCTGCACTTGCTGTTTTCTTTTATGAATGCAGAATTTCGGGTAGGATTGACCTCTGTTTCTCGTGGCTGATAGTTGTTCCGAGAGTTACTATTTAGAGTCTACAGGGTGAGCACGAGGACGTCCGCCTCCTTGGAGATTCTTCCCTTATTTTATGTCTTACTTGATACTCCAAGACATATTCAGCTTTTTGATGTATTTTTGATATCTCAGAGTCGTAGATGTTAGATAGTTGCTCTTGTATGGTTAGACCAGACTCTGGGGTGTATTTTCCTTACTTCTTCATATTTCTATATCATTATCGTCAGACTTACGTGATTTTGTCTCTTCCGCTTATTTACTTATTTATTCATGTTTTTACTATTGTTAGGTTGAGCGTTCGCCTATAGAGGTGGGAAAGGTAGGTGTTCGCACGACTTAGTTAAATTGGGTCGTGACAATAACTAAGCAAGTATGAATAACATACCTTGAAATTATAGCTCCTTCAAAGAATTCAATTATAGCTCTATGTAGATCAAATGAGATAATATCTATATAAACTTGGTAAAACTTTGCATCAAATCCATCAGGACCCGGTGCACTGTCAGGGTCCATATCCTTTACAGCATTTCTAACCTCTTGAATGGTAGATTAGTATTCATTTCCTCTGTGACTAATTTGGGAATCTGATCTAGAATATCATAACTTCCTTCACATTCTTGATATCTAAACAGCTCTTTAAAGTTCTTAATGGCTACTTCTGCAACCTGATTGTGTCCTGACACTTTGTGCCCCTCTTTATCAAGAATGTTGTGGATATTCAACTTTCTTCTTCTATCTTTAATCACTTTGTGGAAGTAAGAAGTATTTTTATCCCCATCTTGGAGCCACTTAGCTTTGGCCCTTTGTCTGTTAATAGCTTCCTGATTTTTAAAAAGCTTAGTGAATTCTGCTTTGGCCTTATGGAGAGCACTTCTATTTTCCTCACTGGTATCATCAACTAATTTCTTCTCAAGGATATTGATTTGATTTTCAGCTTCTTTAGTATCTTTTAATATGTCACCAAATGCTACTCTAGACCACTCACTTAACTTGGAATACAGAGCTTTCATTTTACAATGTAATTGCCACATAGCACTTCCATCAGTAGGCATGGACCAAACTTCTTTGATAATCTTAATAAAGTCTTTGTGACCACACCAAAACATTTAAAAATCTAAAATACTTCTTTGGGATAATATTTTCTTTTTTAATAGAAGCAAGTAAGGGTGCATGGTCAGAGCCTGTTCTAGATAGGTGAGTGACTTTTGTATCATTGAAATCGTCTAGCCATTCTTCATTGAAGAGTAACCTGTCAAGCCTCTTCCATATTGTTTTGGGGTGACCCCAGTTGTTACACCATGTGAATTGAGATCCTACAAATCCTGCATCAATTAACCCGCAGTCAGTCATACATTCAAGAAAATCTAGACTCTTATGAATATTGTATGGTGCACCACCATGCTTCTCTTCAGGGCAGGTGATTACATTGAAATCTCCTCTCATCCCCTATGGGCCCTTTAGTTTGTCAGCCTAACTTTGGAGTTCTTCCCATAGGTGCTTCCTAAGAGGTATGGTGCACTCAACATAAATACTGGTAATATGAAAATTGATACTACTCTGAGGGAAGAATATACGACAAGTTATATGTTGTTAAGCATTGTCAATGATATCAACATTGATACTAGAATCCCAGAAGAGCCAAATTTTGTTGCTAAGATTATGATGACAGTGTTGAAAACCAAGTTTCATCATGTACTTAATGATGTGATTCCCTTTTCTTTTAGGTTCTTGGATGCATACAAACTGTAGCTGGTACTGTAGCTTAAGACTTCTAAGTTTTCCCAAGCTCCCATAATTTTAATGCTCCTAGTGTTCCATGACACGAACCTGATCATTAATATACTTTAGTAGGGGTGATCCTGATTCCTTTATGGGAACCAAGTTTATCACTTTAGCAGACATTAGTTCCTCTAGGTGACAGATTGTTAGAGCTAATAATACCGGTGTTAGCTAAATTATCAACATTATCAAAATTTAATTTTCTTCTAACTTTGAGTCTGTCTCTTTGATCAGAGCCAAACTCATTGTCACTTTGAGTGGAACTCTCATGCTGAGAAGCCTCATCCTCAATCTTATCTCCATTGAGATCAGCAACTGTTAGATCCTTGTTGCTTGACATATCATGAGTGTTGTTCTCCATAGTCATATCATTTAGTTCTGCACCCGCATCCAAAGGGGAATAGTTAGTTAACAAATCAAATGCATTAGAGGTTGGCAGTTCTTTCTCCTTAGCCTTTATCCCTTGGATTCTTGGTGTATTGGGGTGTTTCTTCCCTTGGATTCTTGGTGTATTGGGGTGTTTCTTAGTGTTCTTCAACTCCAAGAGATATTCTCCTGAGTTTTGTTCCAAATTTCCTGATTATTGTTAAGATTAAAATGCACTTTTTTCTGTGTTTTCATTAACCTACACTTTTTTCTATGTTTTCTTCTTCTTCTTCTTAGGGTATGGTGGTCTCATTCCATTTGGTGTGGAATGGGGGTGCTTATACAGTCTAGACTCTGTTTGTCATGAACCCCCCTTTTCCTTTCACCATTTATTGGCTTTGCTTTCTTAGTTCTTCAATGTTCTCTGCCGTAAATCCTACTTGTTCAGAATTGTTTTCAATAGGAGTTTCATCAATGATATCCATTTGTTCCCCTGCACTCTTATTTTCCACATTCTTGGTGAGATTCTCATCTTCTTTGTCCAAGATGATATCCATTTGGTCAGAATCCAGTGAATCATTAATTTTTCCACCTTTTACATTGTTAGCTTGGTTTTTGTACATCTCCTGACCCTTTGTACTATTTTTCCCTTTTTGCATCTTTTCCTTTCTTTCCTTGGCATTTTGTCGAGCATTTTGAGGATTAATTTTAGAAGCTTGTGGGGTATTTTCTTTTCCATTCTCCGCTTGCATTCTTCTGCAATTCCAATTTCCATGGCCTTGCATCATGCATTTAAAACATTAATCAGGTACACCTTCGTATTCAACTGGTTGCATGATTTCTTCAGTTTTCCCTGTGGATTGGTTAACAACACTGATTTTGATCTCTGTCATTCTTGGCTTGGCTAAGTCTATTTTCACCCTCACCTTGGCTACGCTTGGTCATGTTTTCGAGTTTGTGGCTCTATCTAGGGTGAGTGGGTAGCCAATTGGGGCAACTAGCCTACAGATTTCTTCCCAATGAAAATAGTGCCACTTGAGACCTGGAAAAATCATCCATACAAGAGCTAATGTTGTTTCTTTTGACGGTTTAAAATATTTATTCCATCGTTGGAGTCTCATAACTGCCTCTCCACTAAATGGAATGTATCGCCGATAATAGAGGTTTTTGCAGTTGTCTTCATCAGTGAAATCCAAGAACACATGTCTTGAATCGAAGAGCCCAATCATCAATTCACCTTTGAGTGGGAACCTTCTCTTGATTTCCTTTCTGATTGTGTCTATTTGGGGTTTGTTTCTTGAGAATTTTCCAACTAGGGTTAGGCGACATTTATGAGCAAGAAGAGCATCTTCTTCAGTTGTGAATGAGATCTTTGCCAGTCCGTTTTCAATTTCGAATGTTCTGTAGGATAGTTTTATGATTTTGTGATCTTGTTGTGTGGATTTGGGTATGTGCATGGCCTGAGCGTATGTTTTTTTTTGGTTGTGTATTTTCCGGTGGATTTTGTACTTGATCGGCATTGGAATCATTGAGCATGGTAATAGCTTTGGTGGTTTGTCCAGGCGGTTGCCCGGTGAAAGTGGCCGGAGCCATTGACGATGAAGTTGGGCGAGATGCCCATCTGTGATCCGCGGCGGTGGAGATGATCAAATTAGTTCTTGGAGTGTATTATTTTAGAGAGAGAAATTTCCAGAAGATAGTGTTATATATAGTACACAATTTTGTAATTTAATATCAATACTATTAAAATAAATGTTTGAATAAATGATTATACACGAGAGAATAAAGTATAGCTAAGAATGATCTATGTGAATTATCATATGGTAATTTATTTGTCGTGGTAAGGGTGATTGAATTGTCTGAATCTATAAAGATGAACAATCAATGTTTAGTCAGATAGATGTAATTTTCAGCCAAATCTTCCTAAAAAGTAACAGTTTTATGTTCATACTTATATTTTAAAATTACAAATTGGAAAATGGAAGATTTTTAGGATTTTGGGGAGGATTCTTCGATGGAAATGAGGATAGCTTAGCGATCTGATATGGATGAAAATTGAGTGAATGGTACATAATGGAGAAGAATGGAAAGAGGTTCTTGTTTTTTTTTTTTTAAGCTCTCTCAGGTCTAATTTCTACCTGCTAATTTATATCTCTTCGATATTAGGGGATCCATCGTTCCACCGGCTGAGGGCTTTTCTCTCTCTTCTGTGGAAGCTTTTTTCCCTTTCTTAGGGTACTCATCGTTGAAGGATCATCACCAAAATCTACTGGTAATCACTACTCTTCACCTTGCTAACTTCAATTTCTCAAGCATCCCACTCAAAAACCTATCAAACAATCACTTTAACCCTCTCTGTTTTGAATCAATTTCTGAAAATTCCTAATTTTCTTTTAAACCCTAAACCAACTTTAAAAATAAAAAATCTCTCCGAATTTCGGTACTAGTAGACTACTGCTACTACTAATTAGTGTGAACCTATAACTGGAGAGATGGCAAAAAAAATAAATTATTGAACAGATTTATCAATTTAATCTCACTGAGGAAGAAAAGGAGGTTGTGTCAATTGATGTTCCAGATGTTTCATCAAGCATGAAGGATTGTGAGGTAAGTCTTTTCGGTAAAGTGATTTCGGATAAAAAAGTGAATTTTCAAGGAATCAAGAATGCTATGCCTTTCGCGTAGGGAAACCCAGCAAGATTGCGCATAAAGGAAGTAGGATGAAATTTTTTCCAGTTTATTTTCAGAGACAAGGAGAGTATGGATAAAGTACTATTTGGTACATCATAATTGTATGATATATATATATCTGGTTAATATAAAGCCTTGGGAGCCAAGATTAAATAGTGACTCTCCGATGTTTAATGTATGTAACTTGTGGGTTAAATTTTGGAATATCCCTTTACACTGGGTGTCAAAGGAAGTCAGGAACAAAATAGGACTGGCTTTAAGAGGTACTCTTGATATTTTAATCCCTAAAAATGGAAGTAAAGAGGGACAATATATGAGGCTTAAAGTTAGGATGAACATTACTAAGCATCTGCCTAGAGGTAAATTGATCAATCTAGGAATGTAAACTATATGGGTTGAAATAAGATACGAAAACCTACCTTATATTTGCTATTACTGTGTATGCTAGGACATAATGATAAAACTTGTATACAAATAGCGAAGGATATACGATCAGGCATAATAAAAAAGTGATCAATTCGAGACCTGGCTAAGAGCATAGAATCATGCGCTATTCTCATAAAATCAGAGGCGACAAGGGATAAGTACTAGTGATGGGCATCCCATTGTGAGATATGATACCTCACAACTGAACGAGGAAAGAAGGGCGGCAGGAACTACAAACAGTCCGCTACACTCAGAAGAAGGAGCTGATACAACTAATATGCAGAGTCGAAATGAAGCAAAAGCGAAGCGACTTGTGGGTGTTACGGTTCGTTTTTACACGGGTTAAGGCATAAAAGTTACTACGAGGTTGTTGGTGCTCTAATTGGATTTTAGTAATTTTAGAGTCGCCACCTAACTTATTATGCAAAGCTAGAAAAATCGGGTTTAAAGATTTTTTCAAAATAAGTAAAAATCTTTTTGGACCAAAGTTCGAGGTGAGGGTTTTAGTGATCCCCTAGGGAAGGTTTTACGCACCATAGTATTAAAGATCCGTAGAATACGGTTGACCTACGAGCTTCAATGTATGATTAACTATATTTACTTGTTTAAAAGTGTTTAGTTTCAGCAAAAAATGTCGTTTTATTCATATCATGATTTTAAGAGGAAACAAAATTCGGCAAAAAGTCCCCTTATAAAAAAGGGTTTTGGTTTAGAAAATCCACGTAAATGTTCAACTCACTCTGTTGCCGGACTAGGACACACTCGGTATTTCTCCCGAGTAGAGTCACTACTATTCTAGTCCTAACAAAATGGGTTTAGTACCTACAGGTTTTTATACTTACAAAAATATGGAGTATATCTCCGATTTGTATACATATATATAAGGAAAATACAAGTATTTTTATGATTCCAATTTTTATTATTTTGAAGCTCATAGGTCAATAATATTCCAAGTCCCAAATCCATCTTAACCTCAAATTTGGTCCAAGTAAAATCCTCTTTATTAGTCCATAAAATTTTTGGGCTTCGGCCCAGAAGGTGTTTTCTTTTCCTGAAAATTACTCAAGTACCAACCACAAAATTTTCCTTTGCTTTTTTCTGGAAATTTTCCAAGTTTGATCTCTTATTAAAATCTTAGCCCAAGTTTAAAGAATGCTCATCACCATTCACAATCACAAATCTATCCAAAATTGTTTTTCCACTTAATTCAAATCAGATTTAAAGTCCAGTAAGCAACTGCAATTCTTAATAACGGGCTTAAGGCCCAAGACCACTTTTATCTTCAACCAAATCGTTCCAAATTTTGCCAAAGGGGCAAGAGGCCCAATTTTTTTTTTTTTAACCACTTAGTTCTTTTTAGAAATAATTTAGCCTTATTAAAGTGTTAAACCAGTTTAAGCCTCAGAAAATCAAAATAAGTATCAATTCATGCAAGTTTGAGATTAGCCGAATTTGAAAATGTTTTAGGCGACTTCCTAAAGATACTAAGTGTTTTTCCTAGGTTCTAAACATACATAAGAGTTCCAATATTTAGCATATTCAGTGTATACAATAGACATACATGCCATATATCAAAATAGGAAGAGGGGAGAGAGTAGGAAAAATATTGGTAAACAACTGATGGGCCTACCCAAGCCCATCAGTGCCATTTTCACCCATTGGCTGGGCCTTCCACAAATATCAGCTTCCCTTTCCATTTTTTTCAACGGACTCAATCAAGAAAGGTAATTGGGCTATTGGACCAATAGGTTTATGCAATAGAAGCTGACCAAACAATGATGTTTCATGCAAACAAAGAAGAAGGGGAAATATGAATTAGAAAGCATCTAAAACTGAGATTTAATGAAGACAAAGCTTTGTGTAATAAATACATATAAGTCATATGATTCTAAAAATATACTACAATTGATGAAATAGAAACTCGACTAAAACATACACACCCACATGGACTGAAACAGCAAAGAAACAAGCCCAAAATGCAAATAACTGTAGGCCTAGAACTTAAGGCCCACATAGATTGAACTAGCACAGAAACAAGCCCAAAACTGAAATAAAGGAAACAGACCCATAGGGTCATTTTCTTAAACAAAAATAGGCAATGCCACGCGAATAGGTATACACACCTATCAACTATATACCATTGATATACACACCCAAGGAGATACTAAAACAGCCCATAAAGGAAAGCTTTCACCCTGTTCCTGATGCCGCACAAGATTCAAGGGGTTTTCAGGAACCCCAGACATGGCAGACACCAGGGAAGGCTTAAGCTTAATGCCTAAGTGCTATTTTTGTCTCTCCATTTATGTGTTAAGTTCATAGTATATAAGAGAGGGAGTGTATAATTTAATGGCCCAATATGGAAAAAGCCCAACATTTAACAAGAGTGATTAAGAAGGGAGGATATTCCATGTATATGCAGGTATACCAATTCACATACACTGAAATATATATGATTGAATGCAACTTGTACATATAAAACACATTTACCCTTTATCATATGCAATCAATGTGGCATCAGCAATTTTTAAGGAAAATATACTGAAAATTGTGCATATTTCACAGTTCCCATGTTAAATGTAATAGCCACAGATACAGAAAAGAGAGAAAATACCAAATGAAGTTTAAGACCAAGGGACAACATCTCAAACAAGTTCAAAATGTTCATAGTATATTCAACCTCAGATAAGCAAGAACTGCAGAATTATTTAAAAGTGGACTTCAAATGTATAAAGCATGCAAGCAGGTCTTTTCAGCATATTTATCAGTGCACAATACTTTGGTTTGGATTTCCATCCATTTCACACTATACTTAAGGCCACTTTTTACCATAACAAAGACAAGTTATCATTTTAGAGTCACAGATCATGGAATAAGCAGACAAAATCCATACAGAGTCATACAGAATATAAAGTGAAAATTTCTATCAGTGAGGCATTCCATGTAATCTTACAAGACTCCCCACAATACTAATACAAGTTCACAGATATTGAAACTGGATTCAAAATCCCTTTAACCGTTTCAAATATACCATTTCCGAGACTTGTGACTTTGAAACATCAATAAGCCAAGTGACACAGACCTCATAGCTTAAAACAAACATCAGAAGGGACATACAAAGGTTCTGGCCACTATTAAGCCAAGTAAGCAATCATTTTAGCCTTAAGGATGCAGTTTTTAAGTCTTATAGGCATAATGGTTCCACTTTATCACACATAGCATAGAATGAGGGCAGTATTCAATTCAAACAACACAGTAAGATGACCAAACAAACTAGTGTACCAAGTAGGGGTCACAAATGACTTTAAGCTTAAGCTTTGAACAAGTATAAGCATGCTTCAATTATCAGTATCTATTAATCAGGGAGATAGTTTAGTGTACTAATCTAATTGTCAAAAAAAAAAAAAAAATTCAGGGGCATATTGGACATGCATTTAGACAAGGGTGGGCACATATAGTGACATTTAACCTAAACAATCAACAAGATCACTAATCATGTGAACCTAGATGCCCTTAACATATAAGCAGACTTCTAAACTAACAGAACATAGCATTGGTCAAATGCCCTAGCAATGGACTACACAGACTCATGTTTAAAGACTGAAAATGATTATCAGTGTACAGGTTTGAGAAATGTGGGCATACCATTAGTTCCATTATTGAACATTTGCTAAAAGGGATTCAGTTTAATAAATCATGGATCTAAGAATATGCTAGGCAAACAATATGATCCAAGACAGGCTAGCATTCAATCACTAAGACGTTTCTAGTAATATTCCCCTTTGTCATGCTATCAGAATACCTCTAGCATAATACATGAACCATACAAGATTTTGACAGGACTACACAGGTCCAACTACTAAGCATTAACTAAGGCAGAGGGACATTACTCATCTAGTATAGCTGCCACATAAACATACTTAAACACACTAAGCTAGTACATAAAAGCACACTTAATTGGGGTGGATTAAACCAAACAGCATGTGACCAACATTCAAGAGTAGGAAATCAAATACAAATAGCCAACAAGACAACTTAAGCATGGTGAAACTAACTATATCAATATACTTGGCAGGCTTCTAAATCATATTGGAACATGGCAATAGACAAACATCATTATTAGTAAATTCTAGGTCCATAGTTTAACCTAGATGCTAACAACAATCATGCCTTCATAACAGGGCTTAACCAAACTAAAATAACACTTGTAAAGAACAGGCTTGGCTCAAACAGGTTAAACTAAACCCTATTTAACATGACAAATGCATAAGACTAGGCTAAATTGATATACAGGACCAAATGGACTGAACTAAACCACCCCACAAAGATGAGTTTCTACCACTAAACAACATTAAGACATATGACATTTTTATTTAACTAACACATAACCAACATGCATGCTAAACTAATCTAATACATAAAGCTTCATCTAACTAAGATAGATTAAACTAGATTTAATAAGAACTAAACAAAACTTAGACCAAGATTAACATACCAAAGCATACTACATGAACTAAATTAACAAGCACAGAAAAAGCATTTTTAACCAGATTCAAGCTAAATTAACACATAAAAGCATCTGACACAGATAACTAAATAACTAAACAACTAAGAGTTTGCAGAAAGAAAAAAAAAAGAGGGGAAGATTACCTCTTCTTGGCGCAACATTGAGCCGAGATTTGGACTTGAAGATCTTCTCCTCCCAAATTAACTCAACCACGAACCCAAGGAGAACAAAGAAGACACTAAGTTTTAAAATTAACTAACTCAGAAAAGTTAAAGGTCTCAAAATGTTTGAAACCCTAAGTATATCGGGTTTATGTGTATGCAAGTGAAAATTTCAGATTCTCTTCTTTGAAATGCAAGTTAAGGGTCCTTTTATATAGAAATCCCCCAAACCCTAGGTGTATCAATGTGGGATAAATCCCAAACTTGGGATTTCCTCCTCACATATAGCATCGTAGGGATAGGATCAAATCAAATAGAACATCAAGGGTCCGATTTTGACCAACAAAACTCAATCCCAAAAGTTCTTCAAGAACCAGCAAGAACGCCTTATTCAAAAATTAGAAACAAACAAGAACAATTAAAGATTTACAGTCTTTGACTGTTTGAAAGCAAGAAAAAGATCAAAATAAACAATGGTAATACCTTGTTTGGTCGATTTATGATGGAAATAGTTGAAAACATTAATTGCCTTACTCTTTAAGGCCATATAGACCTGGAGAAAGCGAAAAGCTTCTGAGATTATGCCAAAAATGGCGTTAACGACGAGAGGAGGGAGGGATGGCCTGCGGCGGCTCTTTTATGGGTCGTTTGGTTGAACCAAATGAGGGAAGGGGGCGGGGGGAGGGGGGGTTGTCCCCCTTTAGCAACCGAAGTGGGCCGGGTCATGCCCTTTGTTGGGCTGACCTGGTCTGGATTTAAAGAAAAAACAAATGGGGCAGCCCATTGTATACATGTATACTTGATATACACATGTTTATACCTGCGTATATATGCATATGGAGGGTCATATATGCAATAAGTAGCCAAATTAAAATAATGTCCCTCGGTTGGACATTTAAATTAGGGCCATATTTAAACTAATTTGCTAATTAAAAAATGTTTTTTTTGTAAAAAGTGACCTTAATTGAATTAGGCCATGAGTTTGGCTATTTCAATTATTGCCATAATTGGCTAATAATTGGTTATTTCAATTACAGCTGTTTAATAGGCAATTTTCATAATCAAATCACATTTAAAACATAATTAATTATGACAGAATTCTAATAAATTGACTAAATAAGAATTGAGCGGTAAAATGGATAATTTACTTAATTAAATAGATTCCTTGCATTAAACAGAGCAAAATACTTTGCAAATTGATATTTTAACAATTTAGACAATTAAGTGAATAATTATGGTAAATTATTTTCTCTCTTGGTTAATTTAAGCAAAAGTATTATAATTGTAAAAGTACTTAAATTAATTTATAATATTATAGAAATTATTTTATCAAACAAAGTTGGTAAAATAATATCTAAATAATTTTATAAAATTATTTTGACTTCTGAAAATACATATTTCACTCTGTTTAATATTCAAGGACTCTGGGTAATTAAACAAATTATGGGAGGTCAAAAATTAGGTGTCAATAGTGGGTCTAACTATTACGTTCTAATAGTTTGACTTCCGCAAATTTTAACTACTTATGGCATGATTAGACATTTGGAGATTTTATATTTGTTATACCATTGAATGCTTTAAAAATGGCTAAGTAATTGGTAATTGTTGGATGGTTGGTTAAGGGGATTGGTTCGCCCACTAGGTGAATTAGTGTGGGTGCCACTCACGGCTATTTGGGTCGTGACAATTGTCCATGGGTGCGTGTACACTGGGGCGAACTTAAGTCAGCAGGCACACTAATCGATGTACTAAATGTGAGTTTTATTATGTTCTTTTCTTAGAAATCCCATTCTAAAACCTAAAGTGTTGAGAGCGTTTTTGGAGAAGAATTGGGAGATTTTTAGAGAGAATCAAGGGGGTAAGTCCTCTAACTTCAAATTATGATTAGACATGAGATTAGTTTATGAAATCCATGCTTAGAATGTTGATTTGAAGCGATAAAATTGGAGAGTTTTGAACCCTAGTTCTTACTTTGGGGATTTTGGAAATTGAACTCGAATTAGTGGATAAAGATGGGTGATTCTTGGTATATAAGCTGATTTAGACTTGAAGATTACGATTTTTGGGTTAAATTACTATTTTGCCCTTTTGGGTCTGGGATCCTAATTTGGGGCTTTATTTCAAAGTTTTGATTTTATATAGCAATATGGGTACCAATAGACTCGTGTTCTAACGTATAACTCATATTTGACTAGCTTGGTATCGTTAGGAGATTTGAAGAAGGAAGAAGGTCGTGTGGAGATCGTTGAACTTCGGGCTTCTACTTTTCAGGCTTGTTGAGACCTTGCACTCTTTTTAGAGCGTTGTGTTTAGTTAAAATGAACCTAAGTAAGAGGCTAACGAGGTTACTAAAGGGGTTCCGATACTGGTGAGGTGACTAGCACTAGTATCGGATACCGGTCATCATATTTGGGTACTTGTGCTATTTCAATTGTATAGTTGGTCTGAATGTCATGTCTGGGCACTAGCTTATAGAATAGTATGATCTCTTGGATCTATGATTGGGGTCTGATGCCCGTACTTTATGTCTCTTATCAGTATTATTTGCCTGTCTTGTTTGTACGTGTGCATATCACTCATACATATATCCTCGTTGAAATGAAAAGAAGTAAAAAGGTGAAGCCTTTATGGTCTTATGAACATGAGAATAGATTCCATGCTTTTATACTTGTTCTAGACTTGATACATGATATATTCATGCATACGATTTGAGGATATGATTGTGAGTCCGATGGGATCTTAGTCTGGACGAGTGATGATGTTGGCACATTATATTGGCACTTGAGCCCGATTGGCTATGAGACAGGTTATTGAGATATGATATGATTGAGGTCGGGATCTGAGGAAACTATCGGAGCGCCGATATATGGGCCTCATAAGCCCCCCCATGGGTCAGGATTCATTAATATTCAAACGTGTGTATATAGGGAAGTGGAAACAAAGGCCTTGCATTGTCTTGCATTGCATTACATAAATTCTTCATTCTTTGATTTATGTTGATGAGTGATATTGATTGCTGATTTCGACCTCTTATGATTATTGTCGTGTTCATCACTTATACATGCATTTCATTATATATTTTTCGTGATATGATTCCAATGGAAAGATTGATGGAAATCCGAGGCCTTTGCCGGATTTGTGATTATGTTGATGGAAAGATTAATGGAAAGATTGATGGAAATACAAGGTCTTTGCCGGATTTGTGATTATTGATGGAAAGATTAATGATAAAGACTGTGGAAATGTATAATAAGGAAGTGGACGAAAGAAGTCGGCTCTGGCTATGTGCGGAGTGGCTAACTGAGGTACTTGTAGTTAGAAGTCTAATTGAGTCGAACTATAAATGGCCTGAATTCTCATATAGCCTAAGATATGTAGGAAACCCCAAGGACCAAGGTCCGAACATAATTGGGATAAATAGCCACATGTCATTTTTTATTTGCTTCCTTGCCATGTAACCATCATTTGAATTACACGCATGTTCTTGTCTTGATGTTTTAGCTTCTCGTGGATAATTGGTACAGTTTGAGCATATAAAGATCGAGTGTTCAATATATAAATCTTAGTACAAGTGTCTATCAGAAAATTGAAGAGGCCGCGTATGAGTATGTTGAATGTATTTCGGTAATGCAAAAATAATCTAAAGGAAGAATACAAGGATCTACTGACTTCAATGCCTACTACCCAAAAATCATGTTAATCAAAAAGTAGAAGTGAAGAAAGAAGGAAAGTTTGTATAAATACAGTCTTTTGCCCTAACTATGCCCCTATCTGCTTGCGATTTCTCATTTTTTCTAACTTCGCCCCTCTATAATCCAAGATCTGGCCGAGCTATCACTTTACTGTTGTCTAAGTCACGAAGTTCTTAGTCAAGTTCATCTTTCACGAAAGAATTCTGAGGTTTAGACTTTTGCCTTATACATTTCATTTGATCTATCTGTATATATATAGGATTCTATAAAATTCTCTAATGTTTTGATAATTCCTTCTTCTTTGTTAAACAAATTTTGTTTTTGTTTCTTTCTATTTTTGGGATGAAAGTTCTAATACATCTAGGTCAAAAGAGAAGAGATCAATTATGTTGGGTTCGGCCAAATTAAAAGAGAAATAATTATTGCTATGGTGGGAATAAATTTAATTTTTGATAGATCTAAAGGCGGCTGCCGCTTTTAACAATTTACTTAGAAAGAGAAGTCTTTAAAATCAATTTTCCCCAAAATTCTTAATTTTCTAAGGTTTTTTTTTTATTTACATCCATAAACTGTCGTTGTTGCACCTTAGCAAATTTTTTTCTTAGAAAATTAAGAAGTTTGGGGAAAATCGATTTTAAAGACTACTCTTTCTAAGGAACTTGTTAAAAGTGGCCGCCGCCTTTAGATCTATCAAAAATTAAATTTATTCCCACCATAACAATAATTATTTCTTTTTTAATTTGGCTGAACCCATGATAAACTATCTCTTCTCTTTTGACCTAGATATATTAGAACTTGCATCCCAAAAATATAAGAAACAAAAACCAAAAATTGTTAAACAAAGAAGAAATCATCAAAACACTAGAGAATTCATGAAATTTGATATATATATATATATATATAAATATGAAATGTATAAGGCATAAGTCTAAACCTCAAAATTCTTTCGGGAAAAACGAACTTGACAAAGAACTTCATGATTTAGACAACGACAAAGCAATAGCTTGGGCGGATCTTGGATTATGGATTGGGCTAAGTTAGAGCAAATGAGAAATCGTAGGCAGATGGAGAATACTTAGAGCAAAAGACTGTATTTATACAGACTTGTCTTCTCTTTTCACTTCTACCTTTTGATTAACATGATTTTTGGGTGGTGGGCATTGAAGTCAGTAGATTCTTGTAATCTTCCTTTAGATTATTTTGGCATTACTGAAATACATTCAACATACTCATACGGAGCCTCATATTTTTCTAAAATTTTTAGCTAAACACTTGTACTAAGATTTATATTTATTGAACACTCGAACTTTATATGCTAAAACTATACCTATTAAACACGAGAAACTAAAACATCAAGCCAAAAAAAAATCGTGTAATTCTCACAATGGTAAGGTGGTAAGGAAGCAAATAAAGAATGACATGTGGCTATTAAACCCAATTATGACCCGACCCTGGTCTTTGGGATTTCCTACATATCTCAGGCTATATGAGAATTCGAGCCACTTGTAGCTATAAGTCTAATTGAGCCGAACTACAAGTGGCTGAATTCATGGCCTGAGATATGTAGGAAACCCCCAAGACCAGGGTTCAACCATAATTGGGATTACTAGCCACATGTCATTTTTTTATTTGCTTCCTTGCCACATAACCATCGTGGTAATTACACGCATTTTCTTGACGTGATGTTTTAGCTTCTCGTGTTTAATAGGTACAGTTTAAGCATACAAAGATCAAGTGTTCAATAAATATAAATCTTAGTACAAGTGTTTAACTGAAAATTTTAGCAAACTATAAAAGGTCGCGTATGAGTATGTTGAATGTATTTCGATAATGCCAAATTAATCTAAAGAAAGATTACAAGGATCTACTGACTTCAATGCCCACCACCCGAAAATCGTGTTAATCAAAAGGTATAAGTGAAAAAAGAAGACAAGTCTATATAAGTACAGTCTTTTGCTCTAACTATGCTCCTTATGTCTACGATTTCTCATTTGTTCTTCATTTTCTCTAACTCATCACTCTCCATAATCCAAGATCTGCCCGAGCTATAGCTTTGTCGTTGTCTATTTCATGAAGTTCTTAGTCAAGTTCGTCTTTTACGAAAGAATTCTGAGGTTTAGACTGTAACGACCCTTTCGGTCGTTATGGAAATTTAGGACTCCATTGGGAATTCCGAGGCCGCGGGTGGCTTCGTAGGGCGTCTTTTTGTATGTATGCATATTTCGTTTTGTGTTTTAAGGCCTTGGATGAAATGTGGGGTGATAGGGGAAAAAACTGGGCAGAAACCGACCTCACTGCCCAAAGTGGACCGCTACAGCGGTGGGATTACCGCTGCGGCGGTACGCCGTCAGCGCCGGTGCCTCGGCCGCTTCCGGCGGCTAACCATTTCTTTAGTGGCGCGTGGGCGGAAGGTGGGACGTTATGGCGGTACCGCTATAGCGATGAACCGACCGCCATAGCGGTCAGACGAGAAAGTTAGGGGCCGCTATAGCGGGACCACTGCAGCGGCGTAGCGACCGCCGTAGCGGTCGATGGGGGGCAGAATCCGGATTTTAAATGCCTTAATTCTATTTTCTCATTCATAACACCCCAAAACACTTCCCAACAAACACTTAGAGAGAATTTTCAAGCTAGGGAAAGACAATCTTGTGAGGTAAGTTCCATTGTTTTCATTCTATCATTCCTTTCCCCTTCATTATTGTAATCATCCCCATGGGTCTTTAGTGGCGAAATTGAATTAGAAACACTAGAATATTAATGAAACTTCTAAACTTGATGGGTTATGATTATTATCGCTTAGTTATCATCTAAATGCGTTGGTTAATTGCTATTTGTCATAAATTGAACATTTAGAGACATAAACTAAGTGATTGGAGACCTAGGGTTCTATAAAAATGGTGTCTTACTATAGAAAAGCACGCTTGTAATGGGAATATCGATAGAATGTTGTTATAAATTTATGATTAATGATTTCTAAGGGTCTAAATAGTTGTTTATCACCTAGAAAATCATCCAACCATTGGAATGAGGTGAGGGAAGGGCATTCTTGCGTTGGAACATGTGATTGAGTATTATGACTCATTGACCCCTCTATTTCTAGACTTTGAGCGTTCTGAGGCTTTGAGGAAAGGAAAGGTTGTAGCAGAGTGACTCGCATTGTTCCAGCTCTGTTTTGAGGTAGGTTACGGTTTACTTGAGTTAGACATTGGTTAGTTGAATGTATGTTTGTGATTTTATTAGGAGAAAGCATGTCTAGTATTCATTACATGATATTGTGTGGTTAAGTTCCTCTATGCTTGTGATTGAATGTTGTGTAGGCTTCCTGCCATTATTCCTGTGTGAGTTAATCTGCAGTGGATGTGTTATGATGAGAAGTTAATATAGTCTTTTCGAGGGTATTGTGACATGAAATGATGAGGTGAATATGGTTATTGAGAAGGTAAGAAACACTGTTCTGTAAAAGGTATGACAAGGCACAGATATGGCCTAGCTTATAGGCTCATGGTCCGAGGTTAGTTCCGGAAATGAGAGGTTTATTGTTATATCCCACGTCCGAGGTTCGTTCCGGAGCGGAGGTTGTGCTCAGGTCCGAGGAGTGTTCCGGAACGAGTGGTACATGGACACCATGGGTCCCCTACAGGTCATGACTGTTATGCCCTATTTTGAACTGGGTCCAAGATAGTTTGCAACTTTCCGGTTCTTCTAACTGGGTTAAAAGGGTTAGAGTCGCCACCTAATCTTTAAGGAAAAATAGGAAACCTATATGTATTTGTATGTCTACTCCATTTTTAGTCCACGAAACATATGAGATTCTAGATAATGGTTTTATTTAACCCGAGGGGAAGGTATTAAGCATCCCTCAGAGCCTGTCCGAAGACAGTCCTTAGACTTAGTTTAACTAAACACTAGAGGGGGATTATCTATCTATTTATTATTATCATTACCTGTCTTCAAAATGTTATGACTTTATGAAAAGTTACACTAGGTGATAATATACTAAGTATATACAGTGTATAAAAATGTATTTATATCAAGTATCAAGTATTCATAAAGAATGTATAGTAAAAAAGAATATATAAAAGAGTATAAAGAGAATGTACCTCGTAAGTATAAAAGTATATATGTTAGTACAAAGAGTGTATATATATATGTTAGTGTAAAGAATGTGTAACTATATTAAGGATATAAAAAAAAAATGTGAGACTATGTAAAAAATAAATATATCAACGATATAAAGAATGTGCGTCTATGTAATGTGCGTCTATGTATATTAAAAGAATGTATGTATATTAAACATATAAAGAACATATTTCAAGTGTAAGAGAGTGTACATCAAACCTAAAATGTATAAAGAATTGTATAAATAGGTATATTAGTGCATAAAGAATGTAAAAATAATTTACGAATATTCATTGGTGTAAAGATTTTATATAACGAAATTATTCAGAAAAGTGAAGTTTATTTGACTTGTTTCTACCTTTTAGTTAAAAAGAATGTTTGTTTAATGAATATCCTATCAAAAGAATAGGAACAAAATAATTGTAAAAAGTATTGGTAAAAAATAAGTATAAGGAATTGTGGATAAAAAATGAGTGAAAATGTATAATGCCTCTAAAGAATAAAAGATTTGTAAATGGACGACTTAATATTTGCCTAGCGTCAAAATGTGAATTTAACTTAATTAAACTATGTATTAGTGTACACGAAACAATATAAAATGTAAGTTGCATTAAGAGTATATAAAGAATATAAAATAAGGGATGGACTAGTATTTTTGCCTAAACATCAAAAGTGTGAATTTATTTAATAAAGTATTTATACCAAATCAATTTAATTTAGTTATGAAAGTATTGATGGCCTAAGTCTTGCCTAAAGCGAATGACAATTTTAAGTTTAACAAACAAGACGACGAGTAAATAAATATATCAACCCGTCATTCCAAAAATAAAGTTTCCACTATACTATGAGTTTATGTTTTGTACAGTTATAAAAAAAATGCGGAAAGTAAATACAAACAGTGATTCGATGAAATCTTCGGATTCCTTCCGAGTGTCGTCTTCGGGATGTAGCTCGGGGTACCTGTATAAACACTTAGTGAAAGTGTTAGTAAGAGAATAAATAACTATCGAATGAATTAAAGAAATAATGAATAAACTTAAAATAAAAAACCCGTCTTTTGTACATGGGAGGCCTTGGAAATCGGCGAAAATTTCTTCATCGGCCAAAAGTGTAGTATTTGTAATAAATTGCAAGATGAAAGAAAAAGTATTAGTTAAAATAATTTGAAAAAGTCAAAAAGTAAGGTGTGTGACATAAAGTCTTTAAAAAGTGATTTGATAAAGAATCTTTCAAAAAGTAATGTGACCAAAGTCTTTGAAAAAGTAGTTTGACAAAAAGTTATTGAAAAAATGATTTGACATAAAGTTTTTGAAAACATGATTTGACAAAAGAATGATGAAACTTGATTTGACCCTAAGATTAGTGTAGCGTATGTAATGTAACAAATGTATAGGTGAATGATGTATGTAAAAAGAACATAAGAATAAAAAAGAAAATATAGGTAAATATAAATATGATGTATAGCCAATGTAGAGTAAATGTAAATAACAAAATATATATAAAAAAATAGGCATGTAGTGTGATGGTATTGACAAAAGTGTAAAGAAAATACTTGACAATGTATACATATATTGAAAATAAATAAAGTTGTAGAGACAATATAGCAAAATATAAAGATAATGCATAAAAAATGTAGAGACAATAAGTGCATTCCTTTTAGTGAAAAGTTTCTCCCTTCTTTTCTTAATAGTTAAGTAATGTAAATATGTACATGTATATGTATATAACGTATGTGTATAAAAAATATATAAAAGAATAGATAGATGTAAGATAATATAAAGGAAAAGTGTGGAGAATATAAGGAAAATGTAAAGAAAAATGTATAGGGAATACAAAAATATAGAAACAATATATGAAGAAATTTAAAGACACAATGTATATAAATAAATGTAAAAATAATATAGATAAAAAAAATATAAAGACAATGCAAGTAAATAAATGTAAAGACAATATATATATATATATGAATAAGTAAAGAAGCAATGTATGAATGAAATATAAAGACAACTAAAAAGAAATATAGAAAGAGGAAGAAAGTGCTAGCCTTGCTAGTCTTCCTATAGAAAGAAAATCTAGAGAGTGTAGAGAGAAGAAAAATGTATGTGAGGTAGTGTCAAGTGATGAGAAAAATGAGAGGGAAGTCCTCTTTATATATAGAAAGTAAATCGACTTTTTAGCCAAACCCATGTGCCAAAACCATGGGCTTCACAAAACCATGTTCTAAAACCATGTGCTAAATTTTATGCGTGTTTAAAATTAGTTCCTCCGACTTCCATGTAATAATAGATCGTAACTAAAGTATAAAAAATATATTTAAGGTAATTTCGTGAATAAAGTAAAAAATGTGATTTGAATTAAGGAGACACTCGCTAATTAATTGAAGTAAAGCTGTATTAGCATGTTGTTTATATACAAACGACTGTAACAAAATAATTATTTAAAATGAAAATAAATTGATAAAAATTCCTATTATTTAAAAATAAGGACAATCATCAATAAATTATATTAAAGTTAAAAATGTATAAAAACAATATTTTGTGCGATTTAATGACTAGGAAGTCTAAAGAAGTTAGTTTTTAAATACAGAGGGCCAAAATTGGGTGTCAACAATGACTACTAAGCTATGACATCAGATAGCATGTGTGTACAGCGAGTGGGGGTATAGTGTACTTTTATCTCCGTTGTAGTTAACGTGTTTGTGATTCTTGGCAATTCAGTGATTTGTGGTGTTCGTCTGTGGTTGACTTGTTGTGATATATTGATATTCGTGTATGATTTACTGGCTTGTTAATTTTAGTGATTTCATAAGATATGCATGATACTAATCTTAGTCGGCCTATGATGCTTACCGATACATAGTGTTTGTACTGATACTACCTTGCTGCATTCCTTGAGTGCAGATTTTATAGAGACCGCTACTCGTCCTCACATCTAGCGTGGAGGATATTTCTTGTGTACTTTGGGGGTGAGCTCCTTCTCATGCCGTGCCGCCCGAAGATCTTCTACTTATGATGTCTTTTCTTATTCTGGACATTATGGACATTTATTAGATAGATTTCAGTTCTTAGACATGTTTTTGGCTTAGAGTCCTGTATGATGACTTTTGGATTTTGGGGAATTTATAATAGTTAGACTTCCGCACTTGTTTTAGTATTTTATGGCATGACTTACCCAGTTTATTTTGATGCGTGAATGAGTATAATCGTTTGACTTGCTTAATATAAAATCAGACTAGAATGAATAGAGATCTTGTGTGTTGGTTCGCCCACTAGGATTTAGTTGGGTGCCAGTCATGGTGGGTTGGGTCGTGACAAGACTTATGCCTTATACATTTAATTTGAACTATATGTATATATATCGGATTTTATAAAATTTTCTAATGTTTTAATGATATCTTCTTCTTTGTTTAATAATTTTTGTTTTTGATTCTTGCTATTTTTGGGATGAAAGCTCTAATACATCTAGGTCAAAAGAGAAGAGATCGATTATCTTGGGTTCGGCCAAATTAAAAGAGAGATAATTATTTTTATGGTGGGAATAAATTTAATTTTTGATAGATCTAAAGGCGGCAACCGCTTTTAACAAGTTCCTTAGAAAGAGAAGTCTTTAAAATTGATTTTCACCAAAATTCTTAATTTGCTAAGAAAAAAATTGGGTTTACATGCATAAACTGCCATTGTTTCACCTTAGCAAAAAAATTTCTTAGAAAATTAAGAAGTTTGGAGAAAATCGATTTTAAAGACTTTTCTTTTTAGGAACTTGTTTAAAGTGGCAGTCGTCTTTAGATCTGTAAAAAATTAAGTTTATTCCCATCATAGCAACAATTATTTCTCTTTTAATTTGGCTGAACCCGAGATGATCTATCTCTTCTCTTTTGACTTAGAAGTATTAGAACTTGCATCACCAAAATAGCAAGAAATAAAAATAAAAAAAAAATTCTTAATCAAATAATAAGTAATCATCAAAACATTAGAGCAAATGAGAAACCATCAAATCATAATTCTTTCGTGAAAAATGAACTTGACTAATAACTTCGTGATTTAGACAATGACATAGCTATAGCTTGGGTAGATCTTGGATTATGGATGGGGCTAAATTAGAGCAAATGAGAAACCATAGGTAGATGGGGCATAGCTAGAGCAAAAGACTGTATTTATGCAGACTTGTCTTCTTTTTTCACTTCTACCTTTTGATTAACACAATTTTTGGGTGGTGGGCATTGAAGTCAGTAGATCCTTGTAATCTTCCTTTGGATTAATTTGGCATTACTAAAATACATTCTAACATACTCATATGCGGCCTCTTATATTTTCCTAAAATTTTCAGTTAAACACTAGTACTAAGATTTATATTTATTGAACACTCAGTCTTTGTATGCTCAAACTGTACCTATTAAACACGAAAAGCTAAAACATCTTGCCAAGAAAATGCGTGTAATTCTCACAATGGTTACGTGTCAAGGAAGCAAATAAAAAATGACATGTGGCTATTAATCTCAATCATGGACGGACCCTGGTCTTTGGGGTTTCCTGCATATATCAGGCTATATGACAATTTTCAATAAATATAAATCTTAGTATAGGTGTCTAATTGAAAATTTCAGGAAACTATAAGAGGCCTCGTATGAGTGTTTTGAATGTATTTTGGTAATTCAAAACTAATCTAAAGGAAGATTACAAGGATCTACTGACTTCAATGCCCACCACCCAAAAATCGTGTTAATCAAAAGGTAGAAGTGGAAAAAGAAGACAAGTCTGTATAAATACAGTCTATTGCTCTAACTATGCCCCATCTGCCTACGGTTTCTCATTTGCTCTAACTTAGCCCTCTCCATAATCCAAGATCTGCCCGAGCTATAGCTTTGTCCATTTCACGAAGTTCTTAGTCAAGTTCGTCTTTCACGAAAGAATTCTGAGGTTTAGACTTATGCCTTATACATTTCATTTGATCTATCTGTATATATATCAAATTTTCTAATGTTTTAATGATATCTTCTTCGTTTAACAATTTTTGTTTTTGTTTCTTGCTATTTTTGGGATGAAAGTTCTAAGACATCTAGGTAAAAAGAGAATAGATCGATTATCCTGGGTTCGGCCAAATTAAAAGAGAAATAATTATTGCTATTGTGGGAATAAATTTAATTTTTGATAGATCTGAAGGCGGCGACCGCTTTTAACAAGTTCCGTAGAAAGATAAGTCTTTAAAATCGATTTTCCCCAAATTTTTTCTTAGCTAATTAAGAAGTTTGGGGAAAATCGATTTTAAAGACTTTTCTTTCTAGGAACTTGTTAAAAGCGGCCGCCGCCTTCAGATCTATCAAAAATTAAATTTATTCTCACCATAGAAATAATTATTTCTCTTTTAATTTGGCCGAACCCAGGATAATCGATCTCTTCTCTTTTGACCTAGATGTATTAGAACTTTCATCGCAAAAATAGCAAGAAACAGAAACAAAAATTGTTAAACAAAGAAGAAGATATCATTATAACATTAGAAAATTTTATAAAACCCTATATCTATACAAATAGATCAAATGAAATGTATAAGGCATAAGTCTAAACCTCAGAATTCTTTAGTGAAAGACAACCTTGACTAAGAACTTCGTGAAATGGACAAAGCTATAGCTCGGACAGATCTTGGATTATGGAGAGGGCTAAGTTAGAGCGAATGAAGAACAAATGAGAAATCGTAGGCAGACGGGGCATAGTTAGAGCAACAGACTGTATTTATACAGACTTGTCTTCTTGTTATACAAACTTTTCTTCTTTTTCCACTTCTACCTTTTGATTAACACAATTTTTGGGTGGTGGACGTTGAAGTTAGTAGATCCTAGTAATCTTACTTTAGATTACTTTTGCATTACCGAAATACATTCAACATGCTCATACGCGACCTCTTATAATTTCCTGAAATTTTCAGTTAAAAACTTGTACTAAGATTTATATTTATTGAACACTCGATCTTTATTGCTCAAACTATACCTATTAAACACGAGAAGCTAAAACATCACACCAAGAAAATGCCTGTGAATAGTAATTCACATGATGGTTACGTGGCAAGGAAGCAAATAAAAATGACATGTGGCTATTAATCCCAATTATGGCCAGACCCTGGTCTTTAAGGGTTTCCTACAGATCTCAGGCTTTATGAGAATTCAGGTCACTTATAGTTCGACTCAATTAGACTTCTAATGCATGGTTTTCTGAAATAATTCCTAAACCTTTCAGTGTTGAAACTGAGAGATCATGGAGAGGTCTGTTGGAATTTGACCGACCCTCTAGTATTAAGTCCGCCTATTTATCACTGCTCACGGGAATTAGGTCACTTGTAATTCCACTCAATTGGATGAAAGGATATCTCGTTTGCGGGAATGCCTTGATTTCCGGACTCCATGACAGATGAAATTCGAACCAAAAAGAGGCTTGTACGCTCTAAGCCATTGAATGTGGTGCACTTCACACCCATGGGTGAGAGTGTACATGGACATAATTCCCGAAGACTTCGAATGTCTCGTTGTCCGATTTTGGTAAAAACCTTCTGGTGTGAGCTCGACCGGTTTCGGTATCTTTGAAAGGAAATCAAAATAAAGAACAAAATGTGTAAAGATCAATTTTTGGTTGAGCGTAGTGTGGAGCGCTCCCAATTCCTATCCAGAGAGCTTGACTCTTGTTGGAACCCTATCTCGATCGGCTACATAAGAAAATGCTCCACATTTTCTCCCCATTCATCGAATTCCGGTTTGATCAACCTACTCCTCTCCTTAGCGTCTTCGAACCTGCTTCCATCTACTGGGTAGCGACATGGTTGCCCTTTTTGTTCTGTACACTCCCGTTTTACCACTCCTGCATGGTTTCGTCATTGTAACCCTATTGGTTTAACCTTATAAGTAGGTGAACCTCTCGGTACCATTTGATTCGGATGACTATCTCAGTCATTGCTCATATGGCCCCTTCGGATGATGTATTCTCTTTTACCACTCCAGCGTGGTTTTGACAGTGGATAATGTTTCAAATGTATTTAACTTTTCTGCTTTATTTTATAAATGACTTGACGATTTGGGGATGGGTCGCCTACCGGTGGGATAGAGTATGTGCCATCATGACCCGTGAATTGGGTCGTGACATCTAGCCATATTGAAAGGAGATATATCAAGTTCTATTATTGCTAAACACCATTAGTTAAACTAAGCATTTTGTACTAAACAGGAAACAAATAAACAATTTTACTCTAATCTAACACATGCTTACTACAATTAAACTAATCTAACTAGTACTAAATTAAACAAACACATAAACATATGCAAACACATAAAAAATTACAGAAATTACGGAAAATTAAAAGAAATGGAAATAGGAATACCTTTCTTTGGTGCAGCTTGGTTGAGAGATGGATTTGGGTGGGGTCTTTAAACCCCACGAATCCTCAGCCACACAAGAAAAATAAGAAATATTTAAAACTAACTTCAAAATTCCAGAAAGTATGAATGAGGGTTCCATTCTAGTCGGATCCCTAACTCAAGCTCAAACTTTGGTTTTTCAGTTGTGTGTGTGTAAAATAGTAGAGAACGGAGTTATTTATATAGAACCCCAAAATTCCTAAATTGTGTTTTTTCAACCGATGTGGGACTTTGAGTTTTGAGGGATACTTTTGTGAATCCTTTTTATTCAACCAAAGCCAATAAAAATCCTGAAGAAGATGACGAAACCCATTAAAGCTTTCATCCTTGACTGAGTGTAATTTACAGAAAAAAATGAAAAAGCAAAAGAAAAAGGGGGGGGGGGGGGGTTACCTTTCTCACGGTTGAAATGCAATGGAGAGAGGCGATGCAATTAATGTTTTGCCATAAATGGCCGCATATGACCCCGTAGGAACAGTGTACAACTATGACTTTACTGAAGTTGGTAAAGAGGACGAAGAGGAGAGAGGCAGCTAGGGTTTGCCCCTCCATCTCTCTCTTCAAACTCGGTGTTTCAAACAAATGAAAAGGGAAAAAGGGTTTTCCCTCTTATCCCCTCAAATGGGCCGGGTCGCCGAACGAAATGGAGGTGGGCTTTGGCCCACTTCCATTAGCTCAAATGAATTAAAAGAGAAATGGTCATTTGTGCAAATGCTGTTATCAATGCAAACTTAAACTTAAACAATCATATTTCAACTGCGGCCATATTTAAAGTGTACAATTAATTGATCATTTCAATTATAACCATAAATGACATACAAAGTAATTTGACATTTCCATTTTAACCCATTTGAAAGTAATTGTAATTAAGATCAAATAAATTATAAAGTTGAGATGTAGTCGACTAATTATTTATTTAATCAAATTTCTTTGATTAATGGAGTAAAATACTTATCAATTAATCATTAATAGTTTAAACAATTGGTTAAATAATAGCTTTCACTATTTTGAATTCAAATTTCGATGAATATGTTTGAAAATTTTAAGAATATACAAAATATGAAACATGATATACAATAATACACTTCATGATATTTGCCAAATGAAATGGTAAAATGTCACCGAAACAATTTTGTAAAATCATTTTCAACTTGTAAAATGTATATTTCACTCCGCTTGTGGCTCAGGAACTTTGAATAATTAAATAAAATTATTGGAGGACAAAAATTAGGTGTCAATAGTAATAATATAAGATAGGTTCTATATTTGCATTTCAGACGTGAAATTGAGCAGATATGTCATTCGTAAATAGTTTAGTGATAACGTCCAAATACACTCCTCAAAGAGAAAGTGTACACGGTCGTATACGTATATTTAATTGATCGAAATAATCCCCATATATATAGGCGATTAAGAAAGTATGTAATTTTCACCAACTAAGCTAAAGCCAAACGATGGATAATAATATTTGGTTTTTGGAGAAAATTATAACTAATGCGGAAATGTAAACTAACCTAGAAAGCGAGTAAAATGATCAATGGCCACAAGTTTGGATACAAGGAAATTACACTCGAGTAACGATCCAATGTATTTCACGATATCACAACTAAGAGCGGGTTTATGTTGATAGATAATGATTTCTAAAATCTCATTGAAAGTTTTTCCAACCAAATCAATGAATTTCACTCTTTTTTTCAAGCCTTAGAGTGTGATATTAGGCACAATCAATTTAACCTCAACTATTCTTCCGATCAAGTTATTAGATGGATTTAATGACCCAAATTTGTTAATCAATCTTTTCCCAACTAGATTTCCTTTCCAACTCAATCTAAGTAAATGGGTGAGTCCTGGGGTTAGCTATCCCTTTGGAAACATTCAAGAACGAGATTAATTAAATCAACAAAGACCCACTTCAATAAAGAATAAAAATCATTCAATACATAAGTTCAAGCAATCCAACACTTTAATCATAGAATATTTCCATAAACAAGATTCAAGAAGAAAGTAAATACTACACACTTAGATATACAACACAAAACAAGGAATTGAAGAAAGGATTAAGAAATATCTCATTGAAGTTCTTCCAATCTTCTCCTCCAAAGTGTAGAGAAACCTAGCCTCCAAAACTTGCAAAATGACCAAAGATGATAATGTTTTGCCCTAGCCTCCCTTTTGTAGCTTCCCCCCATTTTTCCAAGTCCCAAAGAATGACAAAATATGCCCCAACTTTCAGTTTTTGCAGTTCTGCCCGTTTTTGCAGTTCTGTCCCGTTTTTGCAAAACTGTCCACTTTTGACAGTTTTGCAAAAATGTCCAGTTTGGCCTTTTTGACTTTCCTTTCACTTGGTTTCTTCCGATCACTTCTATATCACATGAAGCTGAATAGAGCACCAATATCTCATAAATCGCGAGATGCGGCATACGACAAAGGATGCGACTCGCAGTTCCATACGTCACGAGTAGTGTGTGTCGCGTGAATTCTATTTTACATCCTAATAAAGAGATGCGCACCACTCGCGACTATGCGCTACTGCGATTCGCAGGTGGTGCTGCATTCATTTCATTATCTTGGCTTGTTTTGCTCTATTTTGTTCCATTTTGGTCCATTTTGATCCATTTCTTTCTTTTATGCTCTTGGCATCTTTTACAAAACAACATAAACACACAAAAAGTAACAACAAAAGTGCTTAAGGAGTCACAAAAGCTTAAGGAATTAGCGTCGAATATCGCGTAATTTCACGACTCATCATTTAGCTCACATATGCCCTTATCGTTCAATAGTTGATCCAAATATACCCTTATCGTTCAATAGTTGATCCAAATATGCCCTTAATTTAGACGGAGCGCCCAGTTAATCTAATTAGCTATGCAAAATTGAGAAGGTATGCCCTTTGTTAATATTACTCGTGAATTGATCTCAATCTAATATGATTTTCTCAAATTTAACCAAGTTATAAAAAAAATTATTTGGTTGGTAACCCCTTTCTACCGCTGAGAAAATTAACTCTTGAGGGTTGTTGTTATTTTGGAATATTATTGATTTAGACACTATAGTAAATTTTTAACATGTTCGCAATTTTTTTTAGTTTTATAAGAACATGATGAAAATTATCTTTAACTTAATTTAGGACACAAGTATAGGATAGAGAATACGTGAATCGATTGCAAAAAAATGGAGGAAACTACAGAACAAGAATAGAATTACGTATAAATTATAATCTTCATCTCTAAAGATATGAACATCTGTTACATCGTTAGTATGAAAGAATTAATAATAATATTAGCTTAAGCTAAGCTGTTTACATTCAATCTTAAAGGTTGGTGGTTGACTTCGGTTGTTACATATACTCGATTAGAAAAGAAATATTAAATCTTTACATGTTAAAGAGATATTAAATTATTAATGTAGGGCATATCTGCTTGATTTCGCACTTTAAGAGCATATTTGGTCCCTTTTCACTTATTAATCAGCTAATTAGGTTAAACTAGTTAAATCAAGGACATATTTGAACCAACTATTGAACGATAAGGGAATAATTAACGAAGCGCATATTTGCTTAATTTTGAAAACTTTAATGTAAGGGCATATTTAGACATTTTTCATATAGAAAATAGCACATGGATATTAGCGAGGGCATCACACATCCTTGAGTTGAGGTCATCCAGGAGTTGCAAGCTACCAAATAACCAAGTATAGAATGACAATTATGACCAAAAATAATTTAAATATATACGATAAATTTTGTCAAGTTAAGGGGGTCTCAAAGTATTATGCCAAGAAAAAACCTTTTTAAAAAAGTTTGTAAACTTTTCTTTTTGTTGTTTGGAATTGTATCCAATGAGATTTAAACATAGCAAACTGATGACTAACTACTAAATTGTTGATTTTACATGCTTAAAATACATCCAATCATCCTGTATTCAATCACACGTACGACACGCATGTACTTTAAAATTCTCTTCTCTAAAAACACTAGATGGCCGTATGACATATATATATATATATATATATATATATATATATATATATATATATATATATATATATATAATATATATATATACACACACACATGGGTTTTGTGCTCCGTATCTAAAACTTTATTATATTCGTGTTTGCTACGAAAATTTATTAATACTTTTTAAAAGAGAAGACTTGTTTAAGAGAAAACTATTTTCCTCTCTTTAAGATAAAACAATAGCAATATTTAAGCATCAGTTGATACTTTCAATTTTAATTCGATTAATTTAAAGGTGTAAAATACTTATTATTTTTTATCAAATTTTGATTTGGATAATTCTAATTCAAATTATTAAATTACTTTTACATGTTTAAAACGAAACAAAGCAGAAATTGATTTTCTATTTAAACGAAGAAATGCTATTTTTTAATTTTTGGTAAATATTCTCGGTTTAGTTCATTTTACTTGTCATGTTATCTTTTGCATGGTTTTTTTAAGGAAACGTGAATTAGAATTATAATTTGACTAATTTACCTTATTCATTATTTGATCTCCATTTGATATTAATCTCTTTTCACATTTATTAGAGTAAGAATAAAAATGAAAAAATAATTAAATTCTATCTTATTTTAAAATATAAATATTTTAAGTATATTTATTTTAGTAATCATAACAAATAAATGACATGGCGGAATAGCAAATACAGCAATTAAATATCTAAATTAGATCTCAGGCTAATATAAGAAAAGAAAGGAAATTGTATGTATTTGCCTACTAAACCTTTTGAAGAAAAACAATAATATGGGGTCCATATTTTTTGCTGTGCAATAATTTCATTTGCTCCCACTAATGGGTTAATACGCATGTAGCAATGAATCCACTATTATTGACTTGATGGGGATACTTTGGAATTACATGAATATTGTTTGATTTTTTAATCTATGGGGGCACGTTTTTTTTTTTTTTGACATTGTTTTTTTTTTAATATGGGGTCCACTTTTTTTTTATGAGTTTGGAGAGGGTGGGGTCCACCTTTTTTTTTATGAGTTTGGAAAGGGTGGGGTCCACTTTTTTTTTTTTTTTTTAAAACTATATAGAAGCATTTTTTTAAGACTGATGACGAAGCATGGGTAAACCGATGCTTCTATATAGTAGAAAAATAGAAATATAATAAAGTATTTCTATCTACTTTTTAAAAGAGTTGGTAATATAAAGTATAAAATGTCATTTTTTTGCCCTTAAATAAAAAAGTGGGTGGGACCACAAAGGATTTTTTTGCCCTTAAATAAAAAAGTGGGACCAAAGGACGGATGACGATCTTGCTTATAAACCGGCTCTATATATAGTAAAGTAATATATATATTGTTCAAAACACGATTAATATAACATTGTAGTTTGTGCTCCGTATCCAAAACTTTATTATATTAGTGTTTGCTACGAATACAAAGTTGGCAAAAATTTATTAATAGACTTATTTAAAAGGAAACCATTTTCCTCTCTTTGAGATAAAACAATAGTAATATTTAAGCATCAGTTGATACTTTGAATTTTAATTCGATTAATTTAAAGGTATAAAATATTCTATTGTTAATGTATGTAGATTGGGCCTAAACAATACCTATTATTTTTTATCAAATTTTGATTTGGATAATTCTAATTCAAATTATTATATTAATTTTACATGTTTAAAATGAAACAAAATAGAAATTTGATTTTCTATTTAAATGAAGAACTACTATTTTTTAATTTTTGGTAAATATTTTTGGTTTAACTCATTTTACTTGTCATGTTTTCTTTTGCACGGTTTTCTAAGGAAACGTCAATTAGAATTATAATTTCATTAATTTACCTTATTAATTATTTGATCTCCATTTAATATTATTTTTTCTTTTATGACATTAATATCTTTTCACATTTATTAGAGCAAGGAAAAAATGAAAAAGTAATTAAATTCTATCTTATTTTAATATATACATATTTTAAGTATGTTCTTTTACAATAATTTCATTTTAGTTCCCACTAATGGATTGATACGCATGTGGCAATGAATCCATCATTATTGATTTAATGAGATACTTTGGAAATTATATAAATATTTTTGATTTTTTAATATGGGATGCACTTTTTTTTTTGACATTGTTTATTTTTTTAATATGGGATCCATTTTTTTTTTTTTTTATTGCTTGATTTTGTTAATATGATTTGGTCCATTTTTTTTTTTCCGTGAGTTTAGAGATGGTGGGTTCCACTTTTTTTTTTTTTTTTTTTTTATGGGATTCATTTTTTTTTTATATTGCTTGATTTTGTTAATATGGGATCCACTTTTTTTTTTTTCCGTGAGTTTGGAGATGGTGGTTCCACTTTTTTTTTTTTTTTTTTTTTAATATTAGTTGGTGTTTAGTTGGGGCCCACACTTTTTTTTAATATTGGTTGATGTTTAGTTGGAGCCCACACCCTTTTTTTTTTTTTTTTACGAAGCATGGTTAAACCGATGCTTCTATATAGCAGAAAAATAGAAATTTAATAAAGTATTTCTATCTACTTTTTAAAAGAGAGTTAGTAATATAAAGTATAAAATGTCATTTTTTTGCCCTTAAATAAAAAAGTGGGAATATTGTGATTTTTTTTCTACCAAATAAAAAAGTGGAATATAAAGTAAAAGGATTTTTTTGCGGATGACGATCTTGCTTATAAACTGGCTCTTCTATATAGTAGTAAAGTAATATATATATATTGTTCAAAACACGATTAATATAACATTATAGTTTGTGCTCCGTATCCAAAACTTTATTATATTAGTGTTTGCCATGAATACAAAGTTGGCAAAAATTTATTAATAGACTTATTTAAAAGGAAACCATTTTCCTCTCTTTGAGATAAAACAATAGTAATATTTAAGCATTGATACTTTAATTTTAATTCGATTAATTTAAAGGTATAAAATATTCTATTGTTAATGTATGTAGATTGAGCTAAGCAATACCTATTATTTTATCAAAATTTGATTTGGATAATTCTAATTCAAATTATTATATTAATTTTACATGTTTAAAATGAAACAAAGTAAAAATTTGATTTTCTATTTAAATGAAGAACTACTATTTTTAATTTTTGGTAAATATTTTTGGTTTAACTCATTTTACTTGTCATGTTTTCTTTTGCACGATTTTTTAAGGAAACGTCAATTAGAATTATAATTTCACTAATTTACCTTATTAATTATTTGATCTCCATTTAATATTTTTTTCTTTTATGACATTAATCTCTTTTCACATTTATTAGAGTAAGGAAAAAATGAAAAAGTAATTAAATTCTATCTTATTTTAATATATAAGTATTTTAAGTATGTTGCTGTATAATAATTTCATTTGCTCCACTAATGGATTGATACGCATGTGGCAATGAATCCATCATTATTGATTTAATGAGATACTTTGGAAATTACATAAATATTATTGATTTTTTAATATGGGATGCACCTTTTTTTTTTTTGACATTGTTTGTTTTTTTAATATGGGATTCATTTTTTTATATTGCTTGATTTTGTTAATATGGGGTCCACTTTTTTTTTCCGTGAGTTTGGAGATGGTGGGTTCCACTTTTTTTTTTTTTTTTTTTATGGGATTCATTTTTTTTTATATTGCTTGATTTTGTTAATATGAGATTCACTTTTTTTTTTTCCGTGAGTTTGGAGATGGTGGATTCCACTTTTTTTTTTTTTAATATTGGTTGGTGTTTAGTTAGGGCCCACACTTTTTTTTTAATATTGGTTGATGTTTAGTTGGGGCCCACACCTTTTTTTTTTTTGGAAAACGGACGACGAAGCATGGGTGCAAACCCATGCTTCTATATAGTTTAAATTTAAACCCCCATACAATGAAAATTCAACGCAAAAGAATCTTCATCTTGCAAAGTAAATTTAAGTTAAAATTAAAGCAACAAAATAAATACAAAAATAAAATAGAAAGAGAAAACTTTCCTTATATAAAATATTATAATTACATAAAATAAAAATACCTTTATGTTTAAACTGAAAGAAATATTAATAATTGATAGTACATATTATCAAAATGTTAATTTTTAATTAAAATATTCGAGAGCTGTTCCAAAAACTGTTTATATCTGTTTCAAAAACTGTTTATACTCCTTTTTAAATCAAAAATGTGAATAACTGTTTATACTCCTTTTTAAATCAGAAGTGTGAATTAAACTTTTTCACAAAAACGTTACCAGTTAGTCTTAACTTTTTCAATGTACATAAAAAACCTTTTTGTTGTAATTTTTAAATTTATTTTTAATAATCATATTTTAATATACTTAGTTACAATCATACTCATATATCTATTTTTTTTTTTAAATTAATTAAACACTTATCACCCAAGTAAAATTTCAAAATATAAGATATAAGTGCTTGAATTTATATCTGAAACTAAAATAACATTAAAGGAGAATAAAGTATATTTATGAATGATTAATGTGAATTATTAAAATAAAAGTTTGAATAAATGATTATACGTGAAAGAATGAAGTATATTTATGAATGATCAATGTAAATTGTTCTATGATGATTTATTTGTAGTGGTCAATGTAATTGATTCGTATAAATATACAGAGATGAACAATCAAAGTTTAGTCAGATACATGTAATTTTCAGCCAAATCTTTTCATAAAGTAATAGTTTTGTGGTCATACCTATAATTTAAAATTACAAATTGATAAACTACATTATGCATGTGGAGTAAAAATGAAGGGAATGAAAGAGAATGAATATAGTAAATGAAGAAGAAAACGGGAAGAGGTTGTAGTTTTGTTAAGCTCTTCGGGTCTAATTTCTGCCTCCTAATTTTATACCTCTTTACTATTTGGCATGGCCTCATAGCTTAGCTTCTCTATCTTTTTTCTTTTCCTTTTAATTTCAATTTTATTTTTGTTGGAAGTGCGCTACAATGATAAGAGTTTAAATATGAAGAAAATTATTACAAAGTGTACAGTAATTTTATACTATTACAGTAATATAACTTAACACGTTTTACACTAATAGTTTTATACTTTTCCTGTCTAAACTAATGCGGTACACTTTACTTTTTTATATGTTCCAAAAAGAATGATTTGTTTCTAAATTTAAAAATAAATATAACTTGAAACTTCCCTTTTTGCCCGTAATGAAATGATTTACAGCCCACAAATATATATGACTTGTCGTAAGGTGATTTATTTGTCGTGATCAAGATAATTGAATCGTCTAAACCTATGAAGTTGATCAACGTTTAGTCAGATACATGTAATGTTCAGCCAAATCTCCCCATAATTTATGCTACTTGTTTTAGTTGAATGATTTTCTTTCTTGAAGGGTCTCTATATCATAGGAGAGTTCATTAAAAATAGAGGTGTTTAAGAATTGAGCGAAAGGTGGAGTCAAAGAAGCAAATAAATAGTTGTGTAATATGATCAAATCTGAGCTGGATGTGACAACTCGCCACGACATTGTGACACTTAAGCGTCACATGGAATTATTTTTGCCATGTAGGAAGCTTATGTGTGCAGAAGAGGTTAGCATTTGTAGGAAGATTTTAGACCTACGGAGATTATCTTGGAAATGCTCTAGATATTTATGAATTTGCTAGAAGATTTCTTAAAAAGACCTTGGAATATTCTAGCGTGGTAGATAATTCTAAAGAAAGGCTTATTTATAAAATGTACAGGTACTTGTACAACAATCAATTTACATACTACTCTCTACGTGACTAGTATATATAAGAGGCCTTACGCTTGTAACTCATTAAGCAAAATCAATCAAGTTCTCTCTAATACAAAAACTTCCTTTAACAAATTTCTCTCGTCTTCATTATCTACTATTCAATGAAAATTCTACGCAAAAGAATCTTCATCTTGCAAAGTAAATTTGAGCAACAAAATAAACACAAAAATTAAAATAAAAAGAGAAATTTTTTCTTATAATAAAATATTATAATTATATAAAATACAATAGATTTATGTTTAAACTGAAAGAAATATTAATAATTGATAGTATATATTATCAAAATGTTAATTTTTAATTAAAATATTTGAGCGTTGTTTCAAAAACTATTATACTTCTTTTTAAATCAAAAGCATGAATAAAACTTTTTAACAAAAACGTTTACCAGTCAATCTTAACTTTCAATGTACATAAAAAATCATTTTGTTGTAATTTTTAAATTTATCTTATGATAATCACATTTTAATATACTTAGTCACAGTCATACTCATATATCTCTTTTAAAAAAAACAATTAATTAAACACTTATAACCCAAGTAAAATTTCAAAATTTATTTTATATACTAGTTGCAGAATGCCTGTGCTAAGTCCGGGCCCAAACTCATGAGGTAAGAGTAGTAACTTTAAGGGTCATTTGCACGATTACCCTTCAAAGGCATTGATTTTTAATTTTTGCCCCTCAAATTGGTGGTCTTTAATTTTTGCCCTTCGCCTAATACCATGAGGTTTAGGGTTCGAACACGACTCGGTAAAAAAAAAAAAAAAAAAAAAAGAGGCGAGAACAGTAAGTTAGGCCTCGGGCGGAGTTTTGCATGCAGACGAGTGATTTGCATGAAACTGCGCTCGCGAATCCAAACCTCTGCTTTGCGAAATTCTTTGCTAATCCAAACCTACGCATTTTGCGAAATTCTTTCTTTGTTTTTACTAAGTTGGTTCAAGCCGAACCTTAGGGTATTAGAGAAAGAAAAAAATTAAAGACCACCAATTTGAGGAGACCAGTGCTTTGAAGGGCAATCCACACAAAAAAATGTAATTTTAATTAAAAGAAGTGTAATTTTTGTCATACTTTTCTATTATAATTAATTTAATGTAGTGGCACGTTAAATATGTCTTGCTAATAAGTCTTCACAATTATTAAAATTTCATTAGTTACATAATTTTTATCCTTAAAGGCTGTGATGAAATGGTAAGTATTCCTTTATTCTTAACAAGAGGTCTAGAGTTTAAGCCCTTGGTATAGAGTCGTTTCAGCAGGGAATGCTTTATCGGCAAAATGAAGATATTACGGTGTGAATCCGGATTAGTTGGGCTCCAAAGCAAGTACCGGACACCGGATGAAAAATTTTAAAAATAATTTACAGAGACTTTTTAAGGAAGCAACTTTGGTATGGAATTAGCAAATACCAAATTAAAGACACAAGTGATTCGATATTTAATAAACTAACATGATTTTTTTTTTGTTTTTAAAAAAAAGTTAACACGGAGAAGACATAAATTTAAAATGTGTTGGCATTTTATGAAATTATGAGCATATAATTCTTTAGTTGTACATAAAAATAAACTCTTTTGTTATTTATAACTTCTTCCCTCCCTTTTTATTTCATTTTAAGAAGTTTTTATTTATTCCAAAATAATTAATTTTTTCAACAATAATTAAGAAGGTGTTAATATTTCCTTTGTATAGTTACCCTTGCTAATAGATGATTTAAACAACTTTTTAGAAAGTCTTTGCAACTTCCTACAAGTAAATTTGAGAATATGTAAAGGTTAATATAGTCATAACATTCTTAATAAATATTCCAAAGTAACTTTCTTAATATGTGTGCAGACAACTAAAAAATCAAACAATACGGAACGACGAGAGTAATTTTCACTTAAAATTTCATGTGGCAAGGGTTTGTGCTAGTTAAATATAATGATCTAACATTAAATTTAGATGAAATTCAAGAAAATATTAAAGTCATTAACCATTAAAATGAACTAAGAAATAATTTAATTCTTCGTATATATTTTATGATTAACAAGATTACTCGGTTAATCCAACAAGAGGTTTTAAGATAATTTGATTGTTGACTTGTAACGGCTTCATTTTCAATTCTACATATAAGAAATTGCCGTTAATGATTTACGCTTTCGTATTTATAATACATCATTAGTATTTCAAAAGAAATGTGTGAAATAACAAGAAGTAACAATTATAGTTAATAACAAAAATTTCAAATTGTATGTTTCCAAATAAATTTAAATATTTTATAAGAATATTATTAATAATAATAATAATAATTCAAGAAAACTTATAAAGTAATTTTCTTTTTGAAATTATGCTTGAAATGATTTATGAGAGATCTTTACAACCACATACATCGATTAAAAAAAACATGTATGGATGACGTGAGATATAGTTAAGTTACGGTGAGGCTTGATAAATGGTTCGGTTAGAAAGAAAAAAAAAAAAAAAAAAAAGGATGACTCTAAAATTGCCTAAATTTACCATAATGTATAAGGACAAACAAAGTAAAAGCTACTCTCTCCATCTCAAATTATTTGTCGATTTTTAATTTTACACAGCTCTTAAGAAATTAATTAGGAGGGATATTTGACTAATTTTATCTTTATTTATATCTAACTAACAATTTCTCTTCATTAAATGTTTACTCTATTTATGTGTCATCTTCATTAATGATAAAATTCTACTAAGAAAAGAAATATAATTAATTTTTTCTAGAACTTGTAAGCTATAAATAATTTGAGACAATTATTTTCAGTAACCACGATAAATAATTTGAAATGGAGGGGATAAAAAAAATAAGGCTCAAAAGTAGTAGATCTACAAAAAAAGATGAAGGTGAAGGAAGTGGTATGCTTATTGAAAATTTCACCAGGAAAGAATGAAAGAGGATAAACAAATTGGCTATTGAGACCCGCTGCTATAAGACAACTTGAGCAGCCATGTGTAGCCACTTCATTGCATTAAAAAAATCAATCAAAATTACTGTCCCACCCCTGTGAGGACGACTAAAAACCAACATTGGTGTTTATATATAGTAGTAAAAGGCTAAGCTTCAACATGCCTGCTTAAGGCAAGGGCATTTTAGACTTTAATTGGGATTTTAGGTTTTAACTTCAGCTGCACGTGTCTTTCAATTATTTAGCCAGACCCACATGTCTTTATTTAAGTGCTTGATATTTATATCTGGAAAACTAAAATAACATTAAAGGAGAGTTTAGCGTAATTAACCCTTATCTTTTTTGAAAACTAGTATTCGTACCCGCGCGATGCGCGGCGGGTATCAAATGAAACTAATCATAAAAAAATTATTTTCTTATTTATTTGATATAACTAAAAATCATTATTTATCATTGACATATTTAAATAAATTTGTAAAATATTAAATTATTAATTTTACTTATTTTAACACATCATTACATTAATTTAACAAAATTCAAATCTTATTAGGTTTAACTTTGTTCATCATACAATCCTGATTAATTTTTAAGTCTATGACATATAAAAGTCACTAGTTATGTGAGGCCTGTGCTAAGCCCGGGCCCAAACTCAAGATATAAAAGTAGATATTTTAATTAAATAAATATAATTTGTGTTAGTACAAGTGTACAACAACAACAACAACAACCACCATATACCGTTGTAGTCCCAAAGTGGGTAGTTATATAAAAGCAAAATTTTCATTCCACTCAAGCTTAATATTTTAACTTCCATTTTGATGAAATTATTTAATTCAAATCAAATTTGGAACTAGAATTTGACATTATAACTTATGTATCCTAATTTTACGAAGTTATTTAGTTCTAAATAAATAATCTATACATAGTTAATGAACTTTAAGACAAATACATAATTTAACTTGTGCGGAGGATGGAGTTGCTCCTCTCTTAATCGGGGATTAGGGGTTCGAACATGGACATGGAAAAAAATCTTTGGAGGAGAGCGCTCCCCCCCGAATAGGCGCGATGCAGTGCGAATTATCTGGATTAATTGGGCTCAAATGCGGATATAGAGCACCAATCAGAAAATCAAAGAACGTGAAAAATGAGGTAGGAGGTTCGATAGTGTCACACCCCGATTTTACTAGGGTGTGATGGGCACCCGACCCCACATTCGGAGCCGAGCGAACCCACTGACTCTTATTACATACATACATAAGCTTAGGACTACTAATCGAACAAAAATGACAAATACAACAAATGTCTGAAAATATCCTTTGTAGTGTACAAATCGACGCACATGTATCATATGAAAATTATGGCATAACACGAGATGACATGACGGCTAATGGAGCCGCACCAATCGACATCCCGAACCCACACTCACCGCAAAGTCTCTAACGGATAATCGTAACACATGACATGCGTAACCGACTCGGCGGCACTCCGGGGAGCAAATGGAGCTTGCAACGCCGCTGAACTCCTCTACAAAGCTTTGTACTCATGCGGGTGTACTGCGGCATGAAACGCAGCCCCCGAAGAACGTGGGGGTCGACGGAATATGTGCGAGTATGTAAAGCATAAAATGCGATAAACGAGAATCATGGTCGAACGAGAGATACGTAACATAAATGCAAAGGGCGGAGTATCGAAATGCTTACTCATAAGACATAAACGGATGCATAGCGAGAAAACATGCCATAGCCGGCCCCCGTCATCAGGGACTCGGCGAACGAGTGGTCGCCCCCGGCGGCGGCGCCACAACAAATCATATCAAATCGAAATGCGCGCATATCATAGCATATCGGACCCCATATCATATCATGTCATATCGTAGTGTGTGGCACATCATACACCACAACCCATGTACATATATACACACCTCACACCGAGGCACGGCGAACAATGCGATGAATACGCGTGATAACATATCCTGCCCGGCTCGGTGAAGGAAGCATTGAGGCATCCACGAGTGGAGTAGTGAGAAACTAAATGCAAACATAAATGTACGACGTACAAATCGACGGAATAAGCAAACGACATATCAAAAAAAAAGGGGTCCTGACGAGGCGTAGCACATACCTTTTAATGACCGCGGAGGATTCCTTTGGAAATAGAACTTTAGGGATCATTTGTGTGTATCAAAATGTAAAACATATACAGAGACTCGATAGCGTAACTCAAAGGGCGGACCTATGGGAGCGTTTGACAATAGTCGAAACATAAGTCTTTCGGACATCGAATGGCTCGTGTCAAAACGGTCTAACTGCAGCCGGTTTCAAATCTCGGGTGGGTCATAAGACTTAATAAAATAATTATAGCATTTATTACAAGAACTTAGAAAGGTAGTTAAAAGTTTTCCTTAGTTTTTCATTTTTAAAGAAGATCGAACGGAATATCCGCGCAAAGTTCGGAAATAATGGGTCC
>NC_081346.1:57789973-57836765 GCF_029784015.1 Lycium ferocissimum | reverse complement strand
CCTAGACAAAACGCTCGTGCATTTTTATCTCTATTCTCGTCAACACCGGAAAGAATGGGATTTTTGCCTCGTTTGGAGACTTTTATAATGCCCTGCGAAAGATCACGGGGCAATATAATCGGATAAAATGGGCCAGAGGTAAAATCAATTTTGGCATTATTAGCCAAAAAAGGCGAAAGACCCACGATCCTCCAAATATTCGGGCCTATCCGAGCAAGGCGGACTTATATGTCTAAGACATATCAAGTATAACCGGATCTATTGGAGGGGTGAGCCTGAGAGAGAAAGGATATGTATAGATGTATAAAAACCCTTCTTTGAAGTCGGTGACTGACTCGTCATCACCAGGAGCAAAAATGTCCATGGGACGGTTATCCCAACCGCATTCGGCTCGGACTCGGGGAAGGTGCTCCTCTTTGATAGACGAGGGATAACGTCTCACATCGAAACCCCAGTCGAAAGTCTATACGGCTTTTTCGACAGCGAATTCATGGTTAAAATCGTACTTTGAGGGTATTATGTCTTTGGTCGTCGGTTCGAAGGAAGCGGCTTGTGTTTTGCCCGCGGATTAGCAACAGACTCGTTAGGCGGAGAAGAAACTGATGGAACATTCTGGGAAGTAGAGTCGGGGCTCGTTACCATTTCTTGGGTTTGGATGATGAACAACTGAGATAAAGATATGAAGTTCTCGGTTGAAGATATGAAGATTTGAAGGTTGAAAATATGAAGATATGAAGATTTGGAGATGAACAAATGGAGTTAAGAGAAAATTTTCCAGAAAATGAAGAAGATTTTCATAAACCGGATGAAACTTTTTAAACAACTTTTCAAAAACACGGAATTTCGGGACAAATAAAACCAAGAACAGAGCAAAGTGAGTAATATGATCGAGGAACGAAGGATGAAAAAGGTGAAAAGTGAAGAAATGGAATCACTGTAACTCCTTATATAAAGAAAATTTCATGGCAATTACCAAAGTCATCCAACCAAGAGAGGACACGTGTCCGGAGTATGAAGAGATGTGACCCTGAAACGGTTATCGAAGCTGACCAACTGAAAGGTGACACGTGCCCGAAGTCAGAGGGACGTGACATGAAATGACGTTTTGTTTCCCGCTTGTTTTCAAAGTAAAAAAGTAAAGGCTTACTGGAGAAGTCACCGAGGCAGTTGTTCCACTTCCCGTCTCTTCGATAAAACTTTGATCCGGAAAGTGTGGGGACTATCTATATATGGTAAAAACTGATACAACTTGTATCCGGTAAAAATCGGGGTAAAGTTTAGAGCCGTCTGATTTGAGATCGAGGAAGAGTATGGTCTTCACAACCGATATGAACGAAAATCGAGGGGTCGTGAGTGCATTCAACTTTGCGTCAAAATCGAGAGTATTCTAATAAGCCCGGTAAAGCCGAGCCTAAAAACAACACACTCTATATAGGTTCAGAGAATCAGTTATGGGGTAGGACACGCGTCATCTTACCGTTCCGCCATTTGCGCTGACAACAGTATGGGTGTCAGACCGTACGGACGCAGCCTTATCCATTTTAGGGTTTTTCTAGAAAGGCTTTTCTTGTATTGTGCTAGGACTATTTGTTGTTAGCTATAAATGAGGGCTAAAACTTCCTTTTGGAATTTAGTTTTTCATTATTATATACATTTGTAATCGAAAGAAAGTATTGGAATCTTAAGTATTTTGGCTCGGTTAAGGGAACATCTTCCGGGCCAGGACCGTTTGCAAAAGCTTGTCAACTTGTCTTTCTTGGTTTCCTTTGCTATTATTTATCAATATATTGCTATTTACTTGCTACTATCCTATACTATCAATTAATCTAACCATATATCCTATTAACCACTTACAAATTTAATTGTTATCCACTTTTGGGGCTAAACACCAGGCGCCACGCAAGTATAGACCCTCGTCAACTATTATTTGTTTAGTCAGTTCTGAATCTGAATTCAATGATCACACTTCAAGAAGGGAATGAAGCTTTGGCTCAGTACAATAGCATTTGATACTATCAATTAATCTAACCACATATCCTATCAACCACTTATAAATTTAATTGTTATCCACTTTTGGGGGTAAACACTAGGCGCCATGCAAGTATAGACCCTCGTCAACTATTATCTGTTTAGTCAGTTCTGAATCTGAATTCAATGATCACACTTCAAGAAGGGAATGAAGCTTTGGCTCAGTACAGTAGCATTTGACTTTGGGAAGAGAATCGATTGCTTAACTTGATTTGGCTTAAACTATACTCATATAGGTTTTCTAATGAACAGCTATATCACAAAAAAAAAAAAAAAAAGAAGGCAGCGATTATACATTCTGTGAAGTAGGATAACTTAAAATTCAACAAATCATAACTCACCAAAAAAAAAAAAAAAAAAAAGGCAGCGATTGTACATTCTGTGAACTAGGATAACTTTAAATTCAACAAATCATAACTCACAGGCAATTCTATCAAATCTCAAGATAAAATTTCCATAACTCCAAAAGATTTTTCTTTGCTAAAAAATATCCTTGGTGAATATTGTAACTTCATTGAAAAGGACATTAGCATGAAAGTCACGACGAGGTTGAGAAGATTAATGGAAATTGTTCACATGATCTACCCAACAACCTAAGCTATTTTCCTAAAATATCCTTGGTGAATATTGTAACTTCATTGAAAAGGACATTAGCATGAAAGTCACGAGGAGGTTGAGAAGATTAATGGAAATTGTTCACATGATCTACCCAACAACCTAAGCTATTTTTCAATGTGGAGTTAATTTCTCAAATGGTCACTCAATTTGATAAATTTTCCTAAGAAAATCACTTTGTTTTTTTTATCAGAAAAGTCACTCATCTATTCATTTGTTTCTCCAAAAGTCACACGCCACCTGAAAAGTCACTTTTTTATATATATAAAAAGGCAATTTTACCATCCCTCAAATAAATTTTATTATCTAGCACTAATTATTCAATCATGCCTCAAATGTCATTACTTGAGTATTATTTCTTTCGATTCGGATTTTATATTTACATTCCAAAAGAAAATAGATTACAACATATGTATTAGTCGAATAGAACTAAGATTGTCTAACTCTTATGTCATTTTTTACTATTCTTATTATTTTAAAGTAATTTAAGTGATACTAACAGCTTCTATATTGACTTTAAATTCAATAATAATGATGAAAACTCAAATATATGGATATATACGAAGGAGTAGGAAATATGTTCCTAGCTAAATGTTTAGACTTTAGAGTGATGAGAAGAACATTACTTTTTTTTTTTTTGTTTTGATAATCAAGAATTGTACTTACTGTTTTGAGTACGGATCTAGTAGATCAGTTGGTTGGCTACCTGAACTTTCACCTTGTTGGTGAGGGTTCAAATCCCCACATTATAATCCCCTCACCCATTTCCCCTTCCCCTACCTCCTATGTAATAAAAAAATAAAAAAACTTACTGTTTTGATATTAATTTAAAAGAGATTCATTTGACTACCAAAAAAATTATATTGAACGTTTTAATTTTTTGTTTTTTACACCGTAATATAAAAAAAATTCTTTATAATTATGTCTACGAATATGACAAGTGACAACCTATATAAACAACATTTCACTGTATGAAATGGATAAAATAGTCTTTTTATATAAAAAAGAGGATTTTTTATTTTTTAGTGGTTTTATACTCTTTATCACCATCTATGACTTTTGAAGAAACAAATGAATAGTCAAGTAGTAATTTTTTTGATACAAAACTAATAAAACTGTGTTTACTAGATAAATTGATCAAGTTGAGTGCGTAGGAAATTAACTTCCCAATTTGTGTATATATCCATGTTGTCCCAACTTCAAACAGCTCAACATAGTGTGTAAACTCAGTGATTAGCATCTTTACCTTCTAAGAAAACTAAACGATCATTTTGCAGCAGAAATGCAGGAAAAGGTGCCAGACAAGAACGAATATGTGCTTTAAGCCGAGGAATGTTACAAAATTGGGCATGTGGCTCGCGGAACCAGGATTTTCACTAAGAGGTTCAAAATATGAAGAATTAAATACACGGAGAAGTCAAAGGAGGTTCAACATCAACTGTAGATACATAAAAAATAATTTTAATCATGTATAAACGGTGTAACTTTTCGCCGAAAGAACCCCCTAGGCTTTACCTAGCTCCGCCCTGTGTGGCTCCTACAAAATTCCACATGCCCAATTTTGAGAAATGCAATCTTCTTTTTGCCTTTCAGCAACTCCTGCTATGACAACAATTCCTATATATATATTGGTTGTTGTTCTGCTGTTTAACTAGTTATGTATACATTGCCATATCAACTTTCTGACTTTCTGGATTTTTGATTTCCTTTTCCTCTCTAAAAAACTTTTGGTTCTCGTGTTCATTATTGGCTTGACATTACTTCGTAATACCAATGAATCTTCTTACTCTGCTTGTATTCCGTATTGGAAGCATATGAAAAAGTTGTAATTTTGCTAAAGTAGAAACATTCATGTGAGTATTGCTTTCTTCTATGGAACTACAAATGTAGCCAGTATCAAGACATAGCAGGTATAGAAAGACCACCCACACACATAGTTATTTAGCTTTGCGTTCCTTGAGTATGCTTATGTCCCAAACAAAGAAAAGAGTATAGTGCTCGTTTTGATAAGAGTTTTACATATTATCTGCTGGAAAGTTTTCAATGTCCCCCTTATGCAACTATGGGAATTTCTTCAAGTTCGTTACTATCTTTTCCTACAACTCACGGATTACCTTGAACTGGCCAAAAAGCTTTCTATTTGAATGGAATTCCACAGTTGCATAAGCTTTGGTATTATACTTTGGGTTAATTGGGTAGGTGTCGATAGCTACAAAACCTTTGCTTTTGGTCCATACCACGAAAAAAGAAAAGATCGTGAGAATCTTGAATTTAACTCTGTCAAGAACCCCATCATAATTCACCAGAATTAATGTGATGTTCGAGAGACTTGCATGGAAATGGTAATACAAGTTAATATTGCATTAAAAACATAGTGAGCTGAATGAAATATTCAGAGATGAATGAACAATGTCATTACCTTTTTCATGAAGGTAACTAGAGTAAAAACCAGCAATTTATTTACCAGAACATATTTGGAAAGTCAAGCATAGATATTTGTCAATGTTGGAGCATAGTATATGCATTTTTTATCTAGGAATTATTTTATTAGCAGTTTGGTTAGTAGACGTTTTCAGGATCAGAAAATGATCAGAAATCTTTCTTCTTTTCCCTGTGGCTGTTAGCCATCCATCTTTTTTGACAAATTTAAAAGAGGAAAAAGAGACCTTTGGTCTTTGTCTTTCCATTTGTTTATTTGAGAGATTTTAGCAAAGTTGGATACTTTTAGGATGTGATAATGATCAATAATCTTCTCATTTTCTCTGTTAGCAACCTCTCCTTTTGATAAAGTTAAAAAGAAATGTGGGAGTTTTGCTTTTCTGTTTTTATTTGAGATATATGGGCTTCTGGAATTTCATTAACCATCATAGTAAGAGTTCTGCCTCTTTATATATAATGGAAAATTGGAGTGAAACAAGCCATACAACAAAGACCTACACAAAAGAACTAGTGCAGCTAATCCTAAACAAATACACATTGATAGAATAGTCCTAACAAACTTCATTAAATAAGATAAAATAAATCACAGCCAGAGAGAAACAAAAAGAGAGGTTGAAAAGGAAGTCCCTTTCAGCAAAGAGAATGAAAATAAAAGAAATGTGACGGAAGCCACTTAAGCCTGGCTGAAATATTTTCTTTACAAGAAATAAAAGAAAGACCTTTGCACTTTCTGTTTTTTCACATTGAGAAATTACCAACTTGTGGCAATTCCTCCTTTATTATGTGCAGAAACTCCCTCTTGCATTATATACATATTCTGTGCAGAAACTCCCTCTTGCATTATATACATATTGAGGGACATGGCTTATGCTGCTATTACTTGTCTTATGAGCACCATACAGCAATCTACTGGACTTAACCTGCAATCGTTCTATGGAGAGATTGAATTCTTGAGAGCTATTCTGGAGAAACCCTACAGTTCCGTAACAGGTGATCTTGAGGCATTGACAAGCTTGGAAGCACAAATTATAAAGTTAGCATATACGACAGAAGATATGGTTGACTCGGAATCGAGAAAAGCTTTCTTAGCAAAAAACCAAATTTCACGATTTGGAAACTTCGTTTTCTCTTGAAACGGGCAGTAGGATGCATTGATTCTACCATGAAGCAGCAGATAGGAATGCTTAACAGGTACACCAACAGCAAAGATCAGAAAGCACAAAATTTGACTCTTGCCAGTACCTCTCAACAAGCCTTGGAGCCTGAGAATATGATGGTTGGCCATGAAAATGAATTCGAGATGACGCGGGATCAACTTGCTAGAGGAGCAAGAGAACTAGAAGTTGTCTCAATTGTAGGCATGGGGGGCATCGGCAAGACAACTTTGGCTACCAAGATTTACAGTGATTCACTCATTATGTCTCGCTTTGACATTCGTGCAAAACCCACTGTATCACAAGAGTATTGTGCCAGAAATGTACTCCTAGGACTTCTTTCTTCTATAAATGGAAAGACCGATGATTTTCATGAGCAGCAAGATGATGGAGAACTAGCAGACCAACTGCAGAAGCTTCTAAAAGGTAAGAGGTACTTGGTAGTCATTGATGACATATGGACTACAGGAGCTTGGGACGATATTAAATCATGTTTCCCAGACTTTATCCTGGCATGGAGCAGTACCTAGGTGAAGATGTTCCGTCACCAGTAGACATTCCTCGATCAATAACTAGCCTACCTTATCTCCAAGATTTTATACTTAAGCTTCCACAATCCATGGTCTGGCAATATCCTTTGACATTACCGTCAGAAATTTTGACAATGCCGCCATTAAGGCACCTCTGTTTGGACTGGAATTACCTGTGGTATCATGAGCTTACAGAGAAAAGTTTGGTTCTTAAAAATTTGCAATGTCTGTATGGATGGAGTCCTTGGTATTGTACTGGTTCTGCCTTTAGACTATTTCCCAATTTAAGGAAGTTGCAAATACGTGGTGTCCGAGAAGACTTTCATAGTCGCAAGGTCCCCTATGATTTTCGCTACTTAGATGAGCTCGAGGAATTGGAATTTCATCTTAGTTATCCACTTGCTGCTTGCTTTCTAGAAAGCATTACACCTTCCGGTTCTACTCTACAAGATTCTCTGAGGTTTCAGACGAAAATGCTAGTACCACCTCCTGCAGATGCAGTTCCACCTTTGGTCCTACCTCCTCCAGATGCTTTTCCACAAAACCTCAAGAATTTATCTTTTTTCGGGACTTCTTTGCCGTGGAGGGATTTGAGCATTGTTGGTAAATTTCCCAAACTCGAGTCCCTTAAACTAACATGTAATGCCTTCATAGGCGAGGAGTGGGAAGTAGTTAATCAAGGGTTTCCTAACTTGAAGTTCTTGGTCCTGGAAGATTTGGATTTTGAGTATTGGAGAGCCAGAAGTGATCACTTTCCATCCCTTCAATGGCTATTTCTTGAAGGTTGCTGGTATTTGGATTCAATCCCTCAAGATTTGGCAGACATAACCACACTTGAGCTAATTGATATACGTTACTGTGCACAATCTGTTGGGAATTCCGCCAGGCAAATTCAATAGGACATACAAGACAACTATGCAAGTTCTATTGAGGTCCATCTGTCAGGCTGGTAAGGCATCTTCTTCCTTAATTTACTTGTTATCCTTGTTGCTTGTATTTGAGCTTTCAAGTTATATATGCCAGGCTTGTTTGGTCAAGAATATTTTCCTTGAATTAATCCATTTTCAGCTTCTATCATTGAGTTCTGTTTAAGACTTAGTTAGCTTTGTGATAATCATCAGATTGTAAGAGTGCCCACTAACATAGTCTGCTAATCAATGACTCCTAATATACATATAAATAAAATGCTATTAGCTGTGATCATGATAATGACACTGTTAGAGTCTCACATTGGTTGGGGAACGGATTGGTGGTTCCCTTAGATGAACTTGAGCAAACCTTCCTTGCCAAATAACATTTAGTGCTTTTGGGGTTGAGTTCATCTTCTTGTACGTACATATTTAACTGGAACGAAAAATAAAATAAAAATAGAAATGGATGAATAATACGAAATGAATAAAGGTTTCCCTTTTTGTTCTCTATACTGATGGTTTTTCCCTCATCTTTTTGCAGAGTTACACTGTTTTCACTCTGATGGAAGCAATCGCGGAAGATTTTTTTGGCATAATAGCCCAATACCTTATGAACCTGGCTCATTTTATTAGGCGTACACCTAGTCACTTACCTACTCTGATTAGGACGTGTACTCATTCCTTTCTCCCTGAAGTAGTATGATAGAAAGTGTGAGAGTGAATATCTTAAATGATCATTCAACTATAACAAATTCTTCACTAAAGTCATTTATGTTTGTTTTGCATCAACAAAGTCACTCAAGGTTACAAGTTTATCTACAAAGTCATTACAAGAAAAATACTAAAAGGATAATTACATAAACCACCCCTCAAGTTTGATTTCGTAACTCTTACTTCCTTTGTGGTTATATTTGCTTCTCTTATTTTATTTGTTTTGTAATAATTTCTTAATCTAATTATTATTAATATAAAATATGATTTAATTAATTTATTCTTATGATATATTTTTTTGTTTAATTAATTTCGTAAACTTCGAAAAAAAAATAATACTAAATATTTCAACATAAATACGAGTATATCACCCTCTCTATGTTAAAGAGATGCAGATATCTTACGAATTGCAAATATAAGAAATATTACAAGAAATATTTTTCACGTTAAATTAATTGCTTCAGTGAACAAATTTTAGAGGAAACCAAAAATGCAGCATGGTCCTCCCCGACAAGTTAGGAACTTGAATTTTCTTTATCCTTGTATTTACAGCAACCAAACAAGAAAAGTAAAATGTTTCTCTTTTCTAGAAAAAAAAAATACAAAAAGAAATTCCTCACATTGAGAGGCAGATATACTCGTAATTGTGTTAAAGTATTTATAGCTATATTGCCCAAATAAATTTCATATGTACGTAGGTGAGATTTCAAATTTAGAAATTTGATAAAAAAATCTTTGTGTTAAATAATTTTTTTAATCTAGATATATCAAGACAAAACAAAAAGAATCTAGTTATTATGTCACGTGAATAATGAAAATACATTTTTCTTAAAAAAAGAATGTTTAAAATTAATTAAGTAAAAGAATATATCATAAATGACAAATCAGATAAATAATTTTTTTATATTTAATAATAATTAGATTAAGAAATTATTACAAAAAAAATTAATCAAAGAAAGGCAAGTACAACCGCAAAGGAAGTGAATGTTGCGAAATCAAATTTGAGGGGAGGTTTATATAATTATCCTTTTAATATTTTGGTTGTAATGACTTTGTAGATAAACTTGTCAAACTTGAGTGACTTTGTTGATACAAAACAAACATAAATGACTTTAGAGAAGAATTAGCTATAGTTGAATGACCATTTTAGACATTCACTCAAAGTGCGGAGGCTTATGAATCAAGATATACGTGTTGGCGCAATTTAACCGTGTTAAGTCATTTATGATATGGCTACTTGGAGTGTGTTTGGTATGATAAAAAACATTTTTCATGGAAATGTTTTGCTGAAAACTTGTATTTCATGTAATATTTTTTCCCAGAAATTGTATTCCGATGTTTTATTGGTGAGTGGGAGACGCTTTCCAGAAAAAATATACATTAAGAATTGATAATAATACCAGTAAACCAGAGAGATTTTGATATAATTTTTTACTAGTAAAGATTAATAGTAATATATTGGTTGTTCTTCTGTTGTTTAACTAGCTGTGGCTGCATTGCCACATCAAGTTACTAACTTTCTGGATTTTCTGGTTGGTAGATGATAAGTAGAGATGTCATATTTGAGAATCTTGAATTTAACTCTGTCAAGAACCCCATCATAATTGACCAGAATTCTTTGTGATGTTCGAGGGACTTGCATGGAAATGGTAATACAAGTTAACATTGCATTAGATACATATTGAGCTGAGTCCGGGGAACAAATCTTAGTTGAAATGGATGGTGTGAGTTTGTCAAATGCTCGACAAGCCGCTACATTAGCGGCGCATAAACTATGTTCATCAAACAAGTTTGTTCAATGGTCGTAAGCTTATTAATCTGACCCAAATTCTCCATTTTGAACTAAGTATAAACCAACACTTTATTTTCTACAACATATTTGGAACATCAAGCATAGATATTTGTCAAATGTTGTAGCACAGTAGATGCATCTTTTTTATATTAGGAATTATTTTCTTAGCTGTTTGGTTAGTGGGCATTTTAGGATCAGATAATGATCAAAATCTTTCTTCTTTCCCCTGTTAGCAATCCATGCTTTAAACAAGTTTAAGAGAAAAAAGAGACCTTTGGTCTTTATCTTTCTATTTGTTTATTTGAGAGATTAGCAAAGTTAGGTTAGTGGACACTTCCTATTCCCTCTTAGCAACCCGTCTTTAGTTAGGTTAGTGGACACTTCCTTCCTTTGTGGGATCCATGTGCAGATGTTATATATTCAATCTATATCTTGCAGTTAAAATAGCAATAAATGATTAGAGAATTTATTTTTATGTCATTCTCCAGCTTCAGATGAGTTTGAGGCCTCTGATACTTTGGTTGTGCCCCTCCTATTTCCAGAGGGTGAGGCGACCGCTTTTCTGTGGTAGTAATAGCGAACTCATTCTATTTTTTGAGGCTTTGCTAAGAAATTTTTTCTTGATTCCCAAATTGACATATCGACTGTGCTGCATGCTAGTCTCTATGATTTCAGCTTCTAAGCTTGTCAATGCGTCATGATCATAGCCTGTTGCTTCCCATGATTTCTCCAGAACAGCTCTCGAGGATTCCAAATCTCCCTATATTTATTGATTCGATATAAAATAAGTTTTTACCTTTACTTCTTTAAGTTTCTTCACTTGATACTTATTTTGACTTCTATTCTGTTGTGGTCCACCTTTGAATCTTTAGCCATGATGTATCTTTGCATATTTAAGTTATCAAAAAATCACTTAACAAACGATATTTCAATCTTAGTTGTCTGAGAAAATTAAAAATAAAAAACACTCACTTTTTTCCAGACAATCACCATGGATTTTCAGCCATTGGGTGTCATTCAATTTCTATCGTGTTGTTAAATATAAAAGTAGGTGTACGTACTTCTTTGAGTGTGGATGGAAAGCAGAGAAGAAAGGAGTTTGAAACAGTAATTGTAGTAAGGTGAATTACTTGTACACTTATAGAGGTATTTATAATATGTAGAAATAATGCAAAAGACTAAATTACCCTTCTACCTATACAAATATATATCTATTGTAAATTCAAAGCCCAACCTTGGGGGTGTGGCCGGCACCCGGCACCCGAAGGGCCGAGCGAACCAACCGTGATATCTAAACTTTGTAACGTGAATCATAGGCCGATGAGGCCGCTAAATAATAATAGTAAGAAGTATATCATAACAACCTGCAAGCAGAAAAGGCCCAACAACACATATATGATAACTAGGGCCGACAAGGCCACAACCAAGAAAGACAACTAGTCAGAAGGCCGGCAAGGCCAAACACAATACTTGGACACTGACTGATAGTCTGTAAGCCTCTAAGAGAACTAATATGCATCAAATGGTCGGGACGGTGGCCCCGACGTACCCAATAGCCATACTCATAATATATATATACATGCATGCATCCTATTTAATGACTCTGACCAGCAACTCCGGAGAATAGAGTGTGAACATCCTTGCTGAACTTTGGTATCCTACTGAGAAAGGTACAACAATCCGTCTCTCGTATTTTGTGGGCATGATCACAAAGCGCAAGACAAAATGCGTCGGTGACGAAAGATGTACCGAGTATGTAAGGCGATAAGCATAAACATAACATAAGCATAAGAGATACAAATAACTTGGGAAAAGATGTAGAGACAACTCAAACTGCGAACGAGGCCACGAGGGCGACCATAATCATGACATAAATGTAAATGCATGCCGTAAAATCATTCCCTCCGGTGGAGGCATATATCATATCATATAACAATAATAAATCCCTACGTGGGGTAGCTCATCATCATAATTTCATCTCTCGCCCAATCGATCGGTGGCAATGCGCATTACGTGCCTGCCGCCGCCTACAACATGGCTCGGTAAAGAAAGAAATACATCTAGGTGCACGACTACGTGTCTGCCGGCCGCCTACAACACGGCTCGGTAAAGAAAGAAACATGTCTAGGTGCACATATAAGTGCCTACCCAGCCGACTATAGCGCGGCTCGATAATAAAAATAAATACATATATATAAGTGCAATGCAAGACTAACCTCAGAAGAAATATCATAAGAAGAGTCAGAGTGACCTATCGTCGTTACCCTCCGACTATCGTTATGGTCGCTACATTCTTTACCTTTCAATTCAAGAGAAAACAACATGGAGAACATGTAAGATACTTGGTACGAGTTACACATGAAGTAGAGTCCAACCGTACGGATGGTATATGATCAATCCAAGTTTAGCGGAAACATTCTAATTTGGTGGCCAAAAGAGATATGGAGGCATGAAAGGCGTTTGATGCAATCATATATGAAATAAAGATTAGTCAATCACAAGGAAGCGTATTCATCTCATATTTAGTGGAAACTTATATCAATGGAAGGTCTGTCATCTTTAAGTGATGGACAAGAAAGATAAGGATGCGGGAATACAAGTTATTTCGGAGAAGAGGTAAGCTTAATCATTTCAGGATACGGTTGACTCAAGTTTTACGAAAACGTTTCAATCAATAACCAAGGAAACATGAAAATATGGACGGCACTTTAATATAAGTGATGTATGAAGTAGAGGGCTGCTCAAGTAAAAGAACATGATCGACTTATGTTTTCACGGAATGAATGTATCAATGAAACGTTCGTCGAGTTCTAGTCATGCCACAAAAGAGAAGAGAAAGCCCTACATACCTCATCGATTGGAGTTATACACATTTCCATAAGCTTCGAACACTTTATAACTGACTTCCTACAAGATACGAACAATTCAAGATCAACTTTGAGCATATAGCCAATAAAAATCTTCATTTAGACATTTTATCGAGCAATTCGTAGGCACAAGTTTGTAAGCTCTTTTGTAGTGTAGCTTCTTGTAAAACACTATCAAAAACCTACTTTTATACTCCTCCTTACTACCATGATCTAATCCATACCATCATAACTCTAAACAATACAACAAACCCAACACAAATAGCTCAACAATTTAACCATGTCCATGGAAGCTTCAAGCTTTAACCATAACTTATTCATATGGGATTTTCCCTCCATTTTCTTAGGTTTAAAAACTTATAAAGCTTAAGAAGAGGAGAAAGGGATCAAAACATACCTCGAACTATGCAAATCACTCCAAACTATAAATTGCTTCTTGATGAAGTTTCCTTCCAAAAATCGAATTAGCGAGAATTTACCGATTCCAAGATCACTACCTTGTTCCTTGTGTTAGACTTGTATAATTTTCCCTTTGATTATCTTGTGATTGATGGGGAAGTATTTAAGCATGAATTCTAGGGTTTGGAGTTCTTAGGAAGAGGAAAAATAAGAGACAAGTCGTGGAAGGGGTGAATATATATACAAGGACAACTTTGACCACCGACTGTTGACACCCAATTTTGGCCCTCCCTTTTTGTTTAATTAATTTCACTATGCTTTTAGTCCTGAAAATTCCCCAAACAAGTTAGGAATATTTGCACTAATTATTACGCTATTTTTTCGAGATATATCTCTCTAAAGTTAAGAGCATTTTTATTGTTTCTTAAAAATGACCAAACATCATATTTTATAATTGAAAAGGACTAAACATCTTTTTTTATAATCATTCGAAAAAAAAAAAATAATAATGTTGATATTCGTATTGGCATTGGCATTTTTCCTTTAATCTTACTTATTACCGTATGAATCATCTTTTACTCTATTTTTAAACTAAATGCGTATATTAAATTACTTGTGTCATGATTTATATAGGTATGCATTTTGTGGGAATTAATTAAGACAAAGAAGCATATTTTAATTAATTGATTGAAATAGAGGGAGATTAGAAATTAATTCATCTACCTAAAATTTGGGCCAAATCCTATTCCTACAAAATCGTGGCCCAAAAATATCTAACCCTCACCCAATATCCCCCACCCACCCCACCTAAAACTAAAGCCACCACCTAAATCCCCAAACTAAGTCTTCAACCCCATTTTCATCCCAACCAAACGAACCCCTTTTCTCCTTCGACCACCCTAACCAAACGACCCCTTCTCTCTTCAACCACCGTGCCGCCATTCGCCGCCACCCCGTCACTTCCATCACGTCTTCTCATCGCCACCACGACCATCGACTGCAAAACAACCTTCCTCTCTCTTGAATCGAAAAAAAAAATAGTGAAATGCGGGCATGAAGCCATAACCGCCTTTTGCTACCACGTCTCTGATTGACGTGGTGGCAGAGCCGAAAGGAGCCAATATAGGTCGTTTCAACCTCTGTAGAAGAGGAGGGCAATGGACCACCAGTTCCAAGATCGTTTTCTTTGATTCAATGGACACAAGCAAGAATCCGCCGGATTCTATCCCTAATAGCTCCAATGACTGATACCATCTCTGAAAAGATAAGTCTTATCTCTTCATTTCATAACTTTTCTCCTCTTTTCCAACAATTCTCAGAAAACCGTCACTTTTCCCCTTCTTTTCTTTAATTTTGAATTTCGAACTTCAGCTGCAAGAGTCCAACAATCCAGCTATAAATAGAACCCTTAGTGAGCCATTTTAGAACAGGGTGAAGAACCACGAAAATCCCTTTTGTTTTTCACAAGTTTTCGTCTCATAAAATTCCTTTTATTAAAAACTTGGATTTTGTGAAAAATCTTATTTTTTTTTCTAAGTTTTTGATTGTCGAAATCCCTTCTTCAAGTTCTCGGCTAAAGCGACAAGATTTTCGAGCGGATTCGGAGACTCGACGACGATAAATAGCCTCAGTTCGCTGTCCCGAAGAAGGTAATCGCACTCGTCTTCTCTTCGTCTTCAATTTTGTAAAAGTAGAAATGTAGTTGTTCAAGTATTTCTCGTCGTTTATTTGGGTTAGTTGGCTAGAATGTGTTCCCTCCTCGTTTTGTTGTAAATTAGTGTAGAACGACTAATTTCGTCGAATATGTGTTTAACCCCGTCGCTGCCGTCAAAAAGATAATACTTGAACACGTTTTTATTCCTGTCATTTATTTCTGCATTAGCATAGGTGTTCGTTTGGTTTGATTTGAGAGGATTATTAAAATATGTGGCTTAACGTTGACAGAAAGGTTGTGTTATTTTAAGTTTTAAGGGTTGGGAGTTGTTCAGGTAACACAGTGTTGTTGGTTTAGTGTTAATAATGATTTAGTTTTAGCTTCTCTCATTATGTTTAGTTCAAGTTAATACTAATGTAAGAACTGATTCACAAGTCATTGTGGGAATTATTTAGCATGAATGTTGTTTGGTAGTTATTAATGTTATATCCCGCATTTTTGTACATTGGAACAATCCGGATTAACTAAGACAAGTTAGGGTCCAAACCATTTCGGGATGCAAAGTCGAGATTTTTGACCTTCGATTTCATTTTGAGTCATAATTTGTGCATGAATTTGTTGGCATGGAACAATTAAGAAAATTTGGGACCAAAATTGGAATTCATGGAACTTGAAAATCATGCAATTTACTTGCATTTGGCCGTGTAGTTATTGGAATTGGCCCACCCATTTTGTGTTCAATTCTTATTGCTCCAACACATGGTGTGGGCCAAGGTCACTTGAGTCATATTCATATAATAGCAAAAGATGATCAACTAGTCTTCATTATTCATTTTCCAACACTTAGAAAAAAAAATAGAAGTGAAGAACACCACAAGAGGAGGCTCTCGGCCAAGAGAGCAAGAAAACCAACTTCATTTCTAGCCTTGCCAAAATTATTTCTTTGATGCAAACCCACTATTTTGAGGTCCCTAAGTAGCGTGGAAGTGTTTTTGGAGTGATCAACCCGCTAGTTTTCATCCTTGGAAACCCTAGCCTATTGTGAAGTTGGAAGAAGAAAGGTAAGATTTGATTATGTTTTGTATGTTATAAAGGTTGTATGCATGTTGTAGTATGTTAAAATGGATGAATATCATGAAATAGAGTAAGTTGGAATCTTGGTTGTGTGTGTAGTGCATAGCCGTGTGAGGTGTGTGTGTTGTGTGGTATTGAAGCAATGAATTAAAGTCTTGTTAGCATGTTGTGATTGTTGTAGAGTCGAGAAAGGAATGAGAATCATCTTTATATGTTGGTGGGAGGTGTTGGCCGAATGTAGGCCATTTATGTAGCAAGAAATGAATTAATATCGCTTAACGTTTTAGTCGTCGTCGTTATGAATTCTATATTGGAAATGAATGTTTAATGACTCAAAATGATGTTGTAATTGTTGCGGACTGATTTGGAGGTTATTGTACATTTAATGTAATTTGTATATTGATGAGAATAGCATTGTTAGAATGTGAATTGTGGATGCAAATCATGATTTGAAAATGAGGAATGTGTTAAAGTGAGGTTCTCGGGTTTGGGACCGATTTCGGGTGAATTGGAGAAATTGTTGGATTGTTGGAAATGTTATATGAATTGCTTTGAATGTCTTTAAATATTGTTGGTATGGGTTCGGGTTAGTAGTTGAATGTATAAGCATCGATGTTGGCTTGAAGGTAAGCCGTTGAATTGAATTTATGAATGTTGTTGAATGATGGAAAAGAGAGTTATTATTGTTGTATTGCCTTCCGGATTGGTTTTTGATGTTGCTAGGTTGGTTGTTGTTGTTGATTGATTTGGCCGAGTTAAATTCTCGGGGTGGCCTATTTACAGGGGAAATGCTTTGCCCAATTTTCAGAGAATTAAGGGCTAAATTGGAATTAAATGCCCAAAATGTCTATAGCTAATGTTTGGCATATTATGACTTGTTTGTAGACCTTGGGCATCCCGAGACGTAGGTTGGATTCAGCTTGAGTTTGGATTGTATTGGAGAGCGTTTGAGGTATGTAAAGCTCAACCTTCCTTCTTTGGCATGCCTTAGTTAAAATAGGCTATGACACGAGCCGCGAGGAGACTCTATTCTCGCAATCCGAGCATGTCTATAATACGCATTTGTTTCTTGATATTCACATGTTGATGTTATGAAATATTGATCCTATGTCCTTGGAATTATTGACTTGTAAAGGTTGCATGAAAGTTTGATTTTTAAAAGAGTTTATTCTTTAACGATTCTAAAACTACAAACGCCCATAACTTTCACAGAAGAGCTCGGATTGCTTTGAGATTTTCGTAGAAGATTGTATGATGTAGGATGGGTATGTTTTCCATAGGCGGGCCCAGCTCGGGTCTACACCCGCCCGTGGGGCCCGCGACGTTCCTTTATGTAATTTCGACAACTTTTGAAAGAAAATGTTGTAATTATTATTCCGATTTCAAATATGACTATTTTACTTATCTTTTGGATTTATGAGAATGATGTTATGCATATGATTCCTCACGACTCCGCTCGTGCGTTACGTTATACCTTTCGCCGAGGAGTCCGGGCCGGTTTGTTGTCGTGCGCATTATGATATACTCACGGTGTTATGCTGTGTTTACGGTTCACCGAGCTCCTCGCTCGAGGGCGGGTTTCGCTTATATTGGGCGTTATGTTGTGTTTGGCGTTATGCTGTGTTGTGATATGTGACGGGGATTCGGAGATTTGAAACTTTCTGGTGTTATGCTGTGTTATGGCGCCATCGACGGGCGAGCGACCATATTTCGTACTTTATGCATGATTTGTATTTTGAAAGTAAACATTTTGACATTTTTGGATATGTATTTACTTTCCATACTCTGTTTCGATTATTACTCAGATTTTCTACTGTACTTTCGCTTTGCATACTCAGTACATATTTCGTACTGACCCCCTTTCTTCGGGTCGCGTTTCATGCCCGCGGTACGGACGCACGGTTTGGTGATCCACCGTTTAGGACACCCTCTTCTTTGTTTGGAGTGCTCCCTTATTTAGAGTCACATTTTGGTATATATTCGTTTGTTGCATTTGTATATATTTGTTCGGGTACGGCGGGGCCACGTCCCGTCATATGATTCTATTTGTCTCTTTAGAGGTACGTGGACATGTATATGGGTTATGCCCATTACGTACGATTGTGTTTGTATGATATATGTTCAGGCGATCCCATTCGCGTAGCGGCCCTCGTCGGCTTGCATTTGTATATATTTTGGGCCGTTGCGCCATTTGATAGCCTTGCTAGCTTTGATATATATACGGTTGTGTTTGAGATATGTTTGCGACAGTTTGATATGATCTGAGACAGCGTTTGATATTTGTGTCTGTATAAGCCATCTGTTTGCGATTCGGATTTGTGATTGTGTTTGGGTGCCCAATTCGGGCACTAGTCACGGCCTACGGGGTTGGGTCGTGACAATTAACATACATTTGGTTTCAATTAATCATCATGGTTGGTTTAAATAAGTTTTCAATAAAGTACTAGTCCGAGATTGTGACATGAGCATGAGACTAGGATGTTTAACCCGTGTGTCTCCTTGAAAGTTTCTTATTAAACACGAGATGAATCGCCTTAAGCTTGGATTATAGTTTGTTTGTGTGTCTATTTTAAGTGTGGGTTAATTGAAGTCTTGAGAGGTCTCCTTTTTGTTTAACTGAAGTAGGAATCTTTAAGTGTAAAAATCTCCCATAATCATAGGTATTAAAGGGATTCAAACATTGTTTTGGTGTAAAGTTCACTGATAAACTCATTGAGCTTTCAGGAACTCAAATATAGTGTTTCCAGTTTTGAAACCTCATTGATACAACTTTTAGTTCAAAGTCTTCTCTTATGATTGCTAGGCATGTCTATGTTGGTTATGAAACTAAGATGTAGTTGAGCCCCTTTCCTTTCTTTACGAAATGCCAATAGCTTAAAGTTTGGATATGTGGCAACCTTGTATATATGTGTTTTGTTATGACCAAACCGGCTATTCTTTGTTCAAAAGTGTTGGGCAGTCATCTCTGTTTTGGTCACTTAACATGACAATACACTAAAAATTGATAAACGGTTTAAAACAAGATTTTTTGGTTGCTAAATGGGATTCTGTGATAAAATAATAAGTTTAAGGCCACACTAAACATCTAATCTAATCCCAAAGACTTTAAGAGGCTGTCATTTAGCTTTAGAGTGAGGTTAAGGGAGAGGCTTGAGTCTGATAACAGTTTCTGGGATCTAGCCTAAGTAGAATTCACAATTGGCTAAAGAGTTGCTTTTCATAATGATCATTCTTCTCTTAAATATGAGGTTGTTTTCCCAGTTTGAATTGTATCTAAGCGAATTGATCTTTGGTACTTAAAATAGGCTTTAAATATGCAAGAATGTGCTTTATTAACTATTGTCATAAGTTATTAAATTGGTTAGCTAAATCAAAGTAATTATGTGCTATTTTAAGCTTTAGTAGTTCCCAAACATCTGTGAGATGCGGATGGACATTATGCGATTATAACGATATACATTTATGATGCAAATTGATAAAGTAGAACTCTTTTGTTTAATTTTGGTGCATTGCATAGGAAAATCTAGTTACGAATCAAGACCTTGTTGTGCATTGGTTAAGTTTGTTCTATGTGTGTATGAAACATAGGTATTAGACTCAACTATGTTTAGTCATTGTCTTTAAAAAGAGAACCTGTATAAGAATAAGCAGAATAAGTGTGAACATAGCCATGCCTAAAAGAAATGAGGGAAGGAACTTTAACTATGAATTTTGTATGATCACGTAGTCACTGGTTGTATAAGCTATGTTTGTTGGTCATTCATTGTTTCCTTTTTCCACGATCGTTGTCTGTCTAGAGAATTGAACTAATGATAATTGAGGTTTAAAGTCATTACTACTTTATAAGTTGAATGACATTTGTTTAGATAGCTTCCCTAATGTACATTTTTTTTTCTTCTTTTTTTCCTATTTGGATTCTCGGAGTTGAGAGGTCTTAGAATTGCACGATGTTGTTTGAACTATTTAAGAATTTTCTAAGATTGTTGAAGTCGGAATTCTTGTACAAATGTGAAATCTAACAATTTGCAATGGTTCATCGGATGTGTAAAGCATTGTTAGACCTGGAATGAGATTATATACTCCGTATTTTAACTAATGTTGAGATTTCGCTTATTCAAGAATGGAAATGAAGCGCCTTAAAACGCATGTTGTAAATTGTGGGCTTGCAAAAATCCTATAATTGAATCTTTCATGACATCTAGTGTTATTGTTTAGGTACCCGTAATATGATTTGTTTAAGTTGAGGGTTTAGTTGTCAACTAGACAAGCTTGTCTTTTTTTTGTTGAGCATTAAATTTTCCCAAAGTCTCAATCAAATTCTAGGGCTGTTTCATTCGATTTTGTCTTGATATCTATATAATCTGTCATCCTTTGGACTTGGTTTGAGTTTGTCATTTTCTATGATTGAAGTCCATGTATGTGCGAAAGTTTTGTTCGGTGTCTTCATTTGGCATTCACCCACAAATATTTGCTAAGTTTAGAATATTTTTAGCATCCTTAAAGCTACCTCTTTGAGTGATTTCCCTCTCAAACTTCGTGTAGAACTTCAGACCAGGCTCTCTATTTAGCATAGACTTAAAGTGTTGTTTGACTAACTATTAAGTACTCGGATGTATATTTGAATGCCTTTTTTAGCCATCAGTTAATTTTGTTTCAAGGTTTTCTAACACAAAAGTGGTTTGCTTCTTTTCCTCCCTTAAGGGAAGTTTACTTTTTTATTCATTTCTTCACTTTGGTTTTCTTCAAGACTTTAACATTAGGAATGTGAATCTCCAGTTTTACTTACTATTCTGTTTAAGGAAAGGGTGATGGTTTAGCATGTTTCTTTTAAGGTTTTTTTTCTTGAGAATTATGGGTTGATTAACTTTAAAACAAAGTTGGCTTCTTCTTTACAATACAATTTGAGTGTGTTAGGGCACACAAATTGACTGGCCACACTGTTAATTGTAGTAGGCCATTAATAAGTTAATATGGTGACGTACCTGTTTTAAAGGAGGTTTTAGTCTAAAATCCTGTTCCCAATCTGTAAAACTAAGATAAAACAACCATGGTGTTTTGTGTATACACTCAATTCTTTGTTAGGATAGATTTAGGTGTTGATCCCATTGACTATGCTCGTATGTATGAGTTCCTAACGACCTTGTTCCTTGCTCGGGATACAAAGTTTGCAATCTGTCTTTGCTACTTGTTTGGGAGCTTGGGGTTTCTAAATTAATTTTGCTATGCATCGAATTATCTCTTGTCTCATTTTTGTGTCTTGAATGTCCGAGTTAGGTAGTTATTTTGTTGGATATTAGTGAGTAGTGTAGAAAGTTTTTAAAGACAAGGAGGTGTTTCTTTAAGTATGTTAGTCAGGGGATGGATCCCTCATGGGATCTATCTCTCTCTTTAATCTTATCATTACTCAAAATTTAGCCCAAAATCCTTCCCTCTACTCCCTACAACTATGTCAAAGTCTTGTAACCTTTGTGAACATAGCTAGTGAGTCCCTCGGCATGAAAGGATTTTAATCCAGTTAAGCCTTCACGAACATACATTTTCTTGTAGTAGCAAATCTCTAACTCAAACTAACTAACAAATTATTTTTTGGATCATCTCCTTATGTGGGTTAGCTTCTGAAATTTTGGTTTAGTAGTATAGGACCTGGCCTGTTTATTATAAACCCTGTTTAGAAAAATGTTACATAAAATGCTTGCCCATATGTTAAAAAATTAAGTAGTTGAAATATCTTTCAGGTTCACTTTTTTCTTGAAAGTATACTGAGTGTGGTTAGTATTTTTACTTGCTGGCAACTATTCCCAAATAGTTGACTACCAAATATTCCTTAACTTAAGTTTACTTAAGTAGTTGAAATTCTTAGCATTAAGTGCTTATGACTCTCGTAACTTGCAAAAATAACTAAGGATACTTTTGTGTCATGAATTTAGATACTTTTGTGTCATAAAGCTGTCTTATGTGCTCATCTACTTTAACAATCTCGAAACCTTGCCTAATATGTCGAAACTGGACTAAGTTACGATGACCATTCAATAAATGGGATGTCTTGTGTAAATTCTGGAAACCAAGCAAGACACGTGCTTCATTTCAGATTATGTGATTAATCTTATTAAATAGTTTTATGCTTGTGATTAAGATCGCTTCTAATCCTTTGCTTCTTTTTTTTTTTCCTTCTTCATGCAACACTTGGGAGCATTTGGAGTTAAGGCAACTCCGGATTCTGCCCAGATTCAGAGAAAAAAAAACAATGGCTGCATCCGCAATGCTCGTGTCTAGCTGTCCCCCACTTTCATGTCAAGAGTCTCCGTCCCTCTTCCTCTCTTAAAATTTTTATATATTTTGTATTATTATACGTTATTTGCACCCCCTGACTAACATTTTATGGGTTTGTATTTGTAGGATTTTATTTCTTGTTTGTTTGTGAACTTGTGAATGGCGAACTTTGTCATTGTACTTTTCCTTAGATATAGATCTTGGTTTAAGGATAGCTTAGGATGAAGAAGTGACAAACGTCCCTTTAACTTTGCGTATTTCACAGGTTGTAAACATTTTCTAACCAATAGATAAGGCTGATTTTTTCTTTTTCTCTTCTTTAAAGTTAATTAACGTTCCTTTTTTTTTTTTTATCCATTTTAACAAAATGAGCGATTCAAATAGGGGTTTCAAAAGGATGAGATGCGTATTTTATGGGTAATCATTTTCTGTTTTTATGCTAACATATTGAACAGGTTAGATTCATTAAATTTAAACGAGGAAATTATATTAGAGCCCGAGTATAGTGGCTCAAGCTATTTTACGAAAGCCATAAGGTAAATATCCCATTTTATATACGCTCATACATATATATACTATTTTATTTTCAGTAATTCCTTTAATCATCTTTACATCACGTTTATACATATATAATACTTTCATAATCACAAATGACTATTTTTGAAACATTATATACCACCTTACGTAGGAAATAAATATCCTATATGTACATTATTTTCTCAAAAAATATACATACTAATCCTCCCATTTTTACACTATTTTATACAAAATACGTCATGAATATGTATATATATGTTTACATCTCAGGCATATTAAACCATTTACTTTACAAATAAACATACACATACATCATTTTTTTACATACGTGCATCTATATTCCCCACTGAGCATTTGCAGACGCGCATATATTTATTTACGTGATCGTGACTTTAAAAAAAGTGTTATTTGTAAAAATTATCTTTGGATATTAGTTCCTTTAGCAGTTATTTAAAATAGGCAGTAGTAAATAAGAAATAGATAAATAATCCCCCTCTAGTGTTAATTAAACTAAGTTTAAAGACTGTCCTCGGATAGGCTCTGAGGGATGCCTAACACCTTCCCCTCGGGGTAAATAAAACCCTTACCTAAAATCTCACAGGTTTCAAAGACTAAAAATGGAGTTTACATTTTTACGAATGGTTTCCTAATATTTTCCTAAAATTAGGTGGCGACTCTGAACATTTACAAAACCAGAGGAAACATAGCCTATAAGTTGTGAACTAGTTTTAATCCGTTAAAAATAGGGCATGATACCGACTATGTCCCTTTGTTCCTGTGGCAGTTTACGTCCTTGGACAAAAATGCGAATTTCTCTCTACTTTGATGTCACATTGACAAACGGTAAAATCCACTAAAAACTAGACTCATAGACCTTCGATTTGATAGGTGGATCACCCCGTAACTCCAAGTATATTGAGAGAAAAGCTCCGAGACATCTGACCCAAATTTCAGTGAAATTTACAAACTTAACTTGTGACGCCCTTTGTCGACTTTCGTATTACAACTCGTTTGACTTCCAAACTTAACAAGAGGCCATTATACAATTCAAATACTTCATATCATTACTTGCTTAGCATGTGGAGCACTCCTAATCTCACCCAAAAGTATAAGTTATCGTATTCCCAACTTGCCGACTTTTGATGAATCTCATGCTTCTTTGATTCATTCACCCTTCAAATCTTCCGCCACTTACTAATATTATTTATAGACTCTTATAACCATTTTTATTAATAAAATCAATCCCTTTTATCCTCAACATAATTTCTTTTTGGAACTTACGTCGACTAACTCATGATGCGACTTTAATGTGCGAAAATCCGAGGTGTAACAATAATGTCCTTTCTTATGTAGTTCTTCTAATACATTAAATATTCTGCTTGAGAGCTTCTTTTTTTATATATTTCAACAACACAAAAAACTTAAACATATGCGACTGTAAAGAGGAGGAGGTTATAATTTATTATAGATAAGGCACTAACTTTAAGACGTGAAATAATTGTAATCATAGCAAATGTTTCCTATATTAACATTTCATTGTGTTGTCTCCAACTAAAATCTATGAGACACTGGAAGAGACAGTCAAAAATATTATCTCCAACTAAAATCTTCACTTTCAATAATTAGTTGAACGCCAAAGAATAAAGAACCACACAAAGAGCAATTAATTAGGCAAAGGAAATAATTGGTAATTTTTTATAACGGAAATAAGAGATGTTGCAGTGCAAAAATCTATTGGGCAAAAAAAAGAGAGGACATATATTTTACACCAAAAGAGAACAAAGACCAAAGAAAAGTATCACAATGACTATTAATGTAAGGAAGACTCTCTTTTATTATCACTGATGAAGCTTCATGTTTTTCATAAATAAATAAATAAAGTTTAATAAAATAAAAAGAGAAAAATTTAACATCTAAAAAGAGAGAGAGGAGTGAACATGGAAAAGAATAACCAACACAATATTTTAGTACCAGGAAAATCGCAACATTTGCATCCAACCCTTTCAGCTGGTGATTTCAAAATACTGATGTAGACAAATGTTAGGTTTAACCTCCATATCTGAAATGGTACAGAAAACAATTAATGAGAATCTAGTGGCAAATGAATAAATTAATTCGAATTTTACAAACCAAAAAAATCAAGCATAAGGCTAATAATACAGCTAAAGGTGGGAAATTCTTTGACACAATATATAATCAAATGAATAACAAAAATTCCACCAGCAACGCAGAAAAGTAAAGGCTGCGAAAAAAATGAAAAGAAAGCAAAAGGAGAGAGAAACAAATTTGAAGTTCTTAATTACCATCGACTTTTGAAAAAAGGAAAATTATTCTTTTGGAAGTTAGGTCTTTGATGATTTATGCAAAACAAAAATGATATTATAAAAGTCTCCAGATCCATAGTATAACGGATGAGAAGGGTAAGCAAACATGAATGTGTAATAAATGTTGAAAATTCAATGAAATATTTCAAAGGTTGAGATAAAATGTATTTGTACTGTTTCAATAGGCAGTGGAAGATGAAAGAGATTCAAATAAATGGAATACGTTATAATAAATGCCTGCACAGAAGTCCAAGAAGCAGTCTTTCTGCTGCGAAAGTAGGACTGGGCATAATTACCGAAAATCGAAAAATCGAACCGAACCGAATTTGAAACTTGACAAATCGACCGAACCGAATGACTAGTTTGGTTCGGTGTTTAGCGTCCATCGTCAAAAAACCGAAACCGAAATAGCGGACCGAAGTTTGATAAAACCGAACCGAAAACCGAACGCGCACCGAAATTTAATACATTACTCAAAAAATTAAAATAGTGGGCAATTAAGTTTAAAGCAAAAAAAAAAAACCCAAGTGTAATAAGTCATCTTTTGCATTTGATCCCTAATTTTAACGATTGAAAAAATCAAATATCCTTAACAAAGAAAGGTAAGCAGGATGTCTCTTTAGGATTAATGTATGTCCTTTTATGTGTTTTCTTAATTATTCTTACGGTATGTATATAACACCTAGTAATCCTATGTCATGATTATAGTTTACATTCTTGTGCATTGTTTGTTTGATTTTGATTTCAATTTATCAGTTTTATGTTTTATTGCTTTTGAGAATATGAATTAGTGTCAATGGAATCGTTTAATATTATATTAAAAAAACCGAATTGAAAAAATCGAAACCGAACCGAACCGAACTTTAAAAAACCGAGACCGAAAGAACCGAACCGAACTAGTTTGGTTCGGTGTTTGGTGTCCACCTTCAAAAAACCGAACCCGAAATAGCCAAACCGAATTTTGATAAAATTGAACCGAAAAAACGAACGCCCACCCCTATGCGAAAGTGAAAGCGAGTAACTGTTTTTGTCTCTTTTTTTTTGTTTTTTTGTTTTTTTTTGTTTTTTTGTTTTGAAGGTAAACAAAGTTAATTAATTTTTAAAGGACATTTTGGTAAATCAATTTTTGACTTGAAGGCTTTCCACTTTTAGTATTATATATATATATATATATTATATTTATATGATCTAGGGATACATCGATAATACCTCTACGCGCGCGAGTAGGGGTAAAATTCTTGCGTACACACCACCCTCCACGTGACACGGCTTATAGGGTTTAACTCGATATGTTGTATAGTTTTGTCCCTTGGATTTAACAAGTGCCATGTGTGAACAATGTACCGGAGGAACTGGACAAAATGTTACTGGAGGGGATCCGAACACCAAGTAGTACAGACCCTGGCCAACCATTTTCTGTTTGCATTGTTACAAAAAATTGGTTTTCTAATGAACTGCGGTCAAAGTAGGGATAAGGCTGCGTACACACCACCTTCCCCAAATCCCACATGTGAGATTACACAGGGTGTTTTGTTGTAATGAACGCATATCACAAAAATGAAAAAGAAAGGGGAAAAAAAAAAAAAAAGGGCAGCGATTTTACTTTAAATTCAACACGTCATAACTCACAGGCAAGTTCCGTCTAATCTCAAGATAGAATTTCCACAACTCCAGAATATTTTCTTTTCTGAAAATTTCCTTGGTGGATATTGTAACTTCATTGGAAAGGACATTAGCATGAAAGTGACCAAGAGGTTGAGAAAACTAATGGAAAATGTTCACTTGATCTACCCAACAGCCTAAACTATTTTACCAATTTGTACATACATAACATGATGTCCCAACTTCAAACAGCTCGACATATTGTCTGAACTCAGTGATTAGCATCTTTACCTTCTACACGAACTAAACGACCATTTTGCAGCAGAAATGCAGGAAAGGCGGCCTGACAAGAACTAATATGTGCTTTAAGGCGAGGAATGTTTGGATGTGCACTTTGACATCGATGACACCTTAGCTCCATGGAAAGAATATTCTCATCCTTCAAAGTGGCCTTCCCATTTTGACTAACTTCATCAATTACATCAACTGAATCCCGGAAGAAGGGGGAGTTGAATGAGTTCCAATGCTTCTTATTCTTCAGATGATTGGAATCAAAGTCTTGGCTTATCACATGAAGATGCAGTTGACGCATTGAAGGAACCTACACAGAAAGAAGTTCATTAAATTAAACAGTAGATGTAGAAGAACAAAGACTTAAGCATTTTGACTCGATGTGAGGGAAGGGATTCAAGAAGAGAAACAAATGATCGGGGTTGAACGAGGAAGGGATCAGTGCAGAGGCGGACCTAGTATTTTTGATACCTAGCATAAATATATACATGAAAAAATACTAAAATTTCAAATAATATTTAATTTTGAAGCCATAAATTCAAAAGCGGAATGGGTACAAAGGTATGAATTTAAAGGTTGAACTCATCAAATTTAAATTTTGAATCCGCATTTGGATTTGCAGGGAGCTTGATGGCATGGCTTGAGTAAAGAACATGGTGTTAGAATCCCTAATAAAAAATCCAACACCCAAGAGATTGTTCCCCAATACATTGGCCATGTATATACCACACCAACCAATATAAACAGAAACTAGTGCTATTTACTCAACTTTACATTTCAGATATGTTGACCTAGCGGACTGGTGCCTGGTGAACTTCTCATCCATACAAAGCTTAACGAATTTTTGCAAATATCTTTTTAATAGAGAGAATGTAATGCAGAGTTACAGCACACCCTTGAGAGAACAATATTCACCTGCAATATTTCCAGACTTGAAGGTAAAATTAGTAGCTAGAAAAGCACACAAAACATGTGGTTGTGCCAACCTAGCAGACCCCCCTTAGCCCCCCCCCCCCCCCCCCCCACACCACCCCATACACACACACACCACAAAAGCAAAAAAAACAAAGGGCACTCTTATGCACTTGTTTCCGTATCTGTTAATGACTATTCAAACATATAAAATTTGAGGATGGTTGAACGTACCGAATGATATCCAAGGCGGAATATCAATGAATTGTTTTCAGATAGAAACTTTTCTGCCCACTTCAAGCCAACACTATGCATTTTCTTTAATAATGTGACGTGCTCCTTCTGAACATCTGCAAGACGGTCAAGACCTTCAACACGTGCCAACACTAAGAGGTGTTTCTGAGCCTGCAAAAGAAAACAAACCATACATGTATTTGTCACATTCACAAGGGAGGAGGACCGGGGGGGGCGGGGTTGGGGGGGGAAGAGGGGAAGATAACCTTTGGATAAAGATCATTCAATACTACAACGTCATCTGATATCTCTATTAAATTCTTATGCCTCTCAGGATGCATTGCAGTGTCATAGAGAGCTTGAGCCCATCCACCCCATGCCTTTCTTCTCTGTCCACCGGTGTTTCCATCTCCAGAACTTCCAACATTCGGTCCAAGTTCTTCCGCAAAGCTTTTATACTTCTTGTTCATGTCCGCTTCACACACAGCTTCACGCTTGGCTTTCTGTTCACCATTTCTACAACCTTGCTCTAGTTGAACTTCTCCTTTAAATTCTTTTTCAAGATTATCCTTAGACGGCTCTCCTTGATTCCTAACTATAGATTTAAAACCATCAAAAAGTGATGAGTAAGTTTCCCGGAGTATTTCACAGCCCTTGACGTAGTCATTGTTAAGACAGTTTGGTCTCTGGGGATTCATATTTGGTCCAAGGACATGTATGACATGAGTAACTCCTTCCCTACTAAACAAGGGAGAAGCTGAAGGAAGAGGGACAACAACAGCTTTTCCAGCACTAAGGGATCCAGCTCTAGCTTTGGTTGCAGTTTCAAGGGCAGGACCAGCGGCACTAAATATTGCAGCATTTACACCTCCACCACCTGGCTTTAGTCTCCTGAACAAAGTTGGCTTTAGATGACATGCAAAAATTAACAACACATATTATCTTGGCAAGATAACGTTTCAGGTGAAATCACAGAAAGAATGTGTATTGTATTATGACAAGTTGGTGAGATTACAATTAATTTGTATCATGGAACTGCTGGACATTTTTATAAAATGGAAATATCTGCAAGATTTTAGCACCCTGCTATTTTAATGGCTTTGCATGCACACAAGTCATTATCAAAACCATGCATGTGTACCAAATTGACTCATGAATCATGAAAGTAGATTTCCGCTGGATGAATCTATCCTCCATATGGCCCTCTGGCAAAAGAAGGCTATTTCAGGCACAAGACTACCCATTGTTCCATTTGTTTAACATGCCATCAACCTATCTTAAAACTGTTTTCCATTTGAAAATAGCACTTCATCTCATTGAGATTTTTGGAATACCTTCTTTTGCATCCGAACTTATAGGTAAACTTTGGAGCCTCCTGAAGAGGTGGTGTTCACATGAAATCAATGTATTACCACTTGCCCCTCACAAACTTTATTGTCACTAAACAAAATCTCCATAACAGAACATTCAAACAGAAAGAAAAAGGGAAGTTTCTGGTAAGCCCCTTGCAGAATTACAACAATTTTCTCATTTTTCACTAGCACAGTATAATGGCGCAGAGAATTACCAGTTAGTGGCATTAGCAATCACGTTGCAGTGCAAACCTCCTTCTGAGTAAAGTTTAGTTATATTCCCCACAAACGTAAAGAACTTTTTGGAGTCAATGTTCTTCTCTGCAGCTTTAGCCCTGACAAGGGACAGGATTTTTGAATTCTGAGACAAATCCACCAAGACAAGCCTGGCAGTTCCAAGCTTATTTACATATTCCTCAACCTTTTCAACTATTATATCCGATGCTTTATCAAGATCGAAATGGAAATCTGCTGTAGAAATAGATGGAAATGCAAGGGTGGGGGCATTTTCTAAAGAAATGCTACTGTCAACAGATCCTTTTTTCGGTTCTTCACAGCTCTCTAGTACTTGGTTGGAGTCCTTTTCCTTAGAGGCATGAGACCGAATATTCTCTGGAGAGACATTCATCACAGTATCAGAACATCCAGGAGGTTCTTTTTTCTTAAGGAACTTCATTATACCAAGTTGGACTTTGGCATCTGAGTTCTTCTGGCCAAAAAAGCCCGGTGGAAGTTTATCTGATGGACCAAGTGCAGTGTACGTATTGATAGCAGCTTGAACATCTTTTTCGTCTTGGCAAACTGTAATTCGAGCATATCCTTCATTCAGCTTAGGCAACTCTTTCTTTTGCAGCATCCTATTCACAACTGCAGCAGCTTTCCCACCTTGCAAGTTTCCTTCATGCCCTGTCCTCTTAACCGACCGAGAAATACAAAGCTTAGCCGGAAGATCAAGTGCCACTGCATGCTTCTCAACTTCTGGACCAACAAGTTTCACGAAGTCGGCCCGCTGTTCTCTATCTAAGTTGCATCTATCTATAAATACACTTTTGCCTTCCCTTAGAGCACTAGCTGCACCTGTCAAGCATTGGTTCTTTGTCCCAGCTTTACCATTCCCAATGGTATCCTGCAATAGCAAATAGAACTTTTCAATTTACCAAAGTGAGACCCTAATGTCCTAATAGCTGGTCTTCGGCATAGTATTCCGTTTAATAATCTGTGAGGTGTAGCGACAGTACTATAAACTCCAAAAAAAGATAAACGTCATCATGCTTCAAATTCTAATAATCAGCAAAAGAAAACATTCTCAGCAAGAAAACATGAACTTGTTGTATACACATGTGAAATTGCAAAGCTAAGCTACTCCAGCCAGATTGGACAACTACAAAACAACACTTCATTTCTAGTTCAAATGATGAGGGGCTTGGGAAGAAAAGCGTACAGGGGAAGCGACAGAACCGTTGCCTACTCTAAGGAAAGTGAAATTGAACCAAATGCCAATTCTCAATAGCATTTTCAGGTTTATTAAATCTATGAACCATGTGAACTAACTCGCCCAGGACCCAAATAAAAAAGCAGCCTTCTTAATTCACCTTTGAAACTTTCTGTTTTCGTATTTCTTAACAAGCAAGTAGCAGATCCCAACAGTCTATCAACACAGGCAAGCACATTGTACAACAACTGGCAAAGATATCCCCTTCAGCCCAAAATGGATCGCGGAGTTCAGAGTACGAGGATCAACTCATTTAATTTCGCTGTGAATTTGCGCATAAATATTTTAAAACCAAATTTACACATTTAGAAAACTATTATAAATTCGAATCTTTTTACACCTAGAAATATCTAAAAACATCATAGTCAAAGGGAAAATTGTTTGACACACCAATAGTAAGGGGTCGTTTGGTTTGAAGACAAATTATGTCAGTAACCAAACAAGGGATAAGACAGTACTAAATTTTTATACCAGGACTATTTATGCGTGTCGAAGGCTAATAGTGCTGCTATCTTGTGGGACGTCGGAGGAATATAGAGGAACCCATTCAGACATTTCATCAAACAAATATTCTTACATAGAAAGAAACAAAATAACAGAACAAAAATGTTCACTAACCTGGCAAATACGAACCCAAGGGCGGGTAGAGAGTCGCATAACAGTGTCACAAAAAATGGATTTACCACTTCCTGGAGCTCCCACCAGTAATACCATTATGGGTTTTCCTTCATCCTTCCCTAATTGATTGAAATCAATTAACTATGACTCAATAATCCTAAATTAGTTGCGTCAATCCTCTGTATTTCCACTCCATTTCCGTTAATACTAAATAGAGAGGAACGAATATAGAGGATTCGTATACAAAAGGAATAAACAATGAATGGGGTAAGAAGAAGAATTACCAGTAGAATTAGTTTCAGGATCAATTTCCATTGCTTCCATGTTTATCAAAATATGCAAAGGTCTGTTCTTTCTCGCTTCGGAGCTTTTCAGGTTCCAATTTTACACGAGACACTTCGTAAGGAACTTCTACAATAGCATTGGAATTCGGAACTGTTTCCAGAATACCTTTTTAGTCTAATAATTTTTCAAATTCAAGACCAAAAGTGCTCACTTTGGAAAACCTAAAGGATCAGAGGCGCTCAAATAATACTTTAGGGACTGAACCTACTTCCAGAGATAAAAGGACTATTTCACTATTTGACATTTTTTGCTTCAGGAAATTCAATACTCTCCCAACTCCCGATTTACACGAAGGTTGACCAGTTTAGAGAGTTAAATAGTTTTTTTTTTACTCAATTTTAAACATGGATTTCTCTAGTATTTTAGAATAAAAGTTATATATTTGGAAACTATATAAAAAGTATCGATAAGTCACATAATTAATAATTTACAATATATAAAAGAGTAGAAAAAATCGCAGTCAAGGATTGAACTGTTTGACTCTCCAAACTGGTCAACCTTCGTATAAATTGGGAATGAAGGAGTATAAGTGAACTCTAGTTAACATCTTTAAATGTATTGTTTTCCACTTAATTTGATATGAAAAATATACCTGAAAGTAACTTTTCCGAACATTAATCTAATTAAATTCAGGAAATTGGTTATTAGATGAGGCTTTGGATTCTCCAGGAATAATTTAAGTAGGCGTTTGGCCATAGAAACCAAAAAAAAAAATCACTTTTTTTGGAATTTTTGGAGTTGGAGTTGTGTTTGGCCATAGTTTTTGAAATTGTAGTTTTTGGTTGAAAGTAGTTGTTTTGGTTGTGAAAAAAGTGAAAATTTTGATGGAATTCCGGAATACAACTTCAAATTGTATTTGGAATTCTTATGGCCAAACGCTGATTCCGGATAAAGTGAATAATTCTTATGGCCAAACGGGCCCTAAGTAACTAGATTTTGGTTTTTCTTTTTAACAATTGTTGTGTTCATCAATTTGTGCGCACTTCAACTAATTTCATGGAATACTTGCTAGCTCCCAACTAAATTTTGGATTTTAATAACTCCATCATTTTACTACTAACATATTTGTCGAATTACTAGCCATAATAGGTTTGGAGTATCTGCATGAAGATAACGATTTCTTTTATTGCGATCCGACTCTATTATGAATTTCATGAGCAAATTCTCTATAGAGCCCACTTATCTCTTCCTTCTTCGAACTCCTAATTGTCACTTCAATCTAAAAGAAAACAAGGGACACATCAAGTATAAATAAAGCTCCAAGCAACTATCTTTGATCAATCTTATTTAGCCACATCAGTCATGTTGTTATATAATTTTAAGCCTTGGGAGAAAATAAGTACTTTTGGCATAGACTACAAAATAAGTTCCTCCCTTTATTTCAATTTATGTCTCCGAGAGTCTCTTTTAAATTGTTCAAATTATTTTTATGGAGGAAAATGTTTTCCAAGAAAATGTTTTTTTGGAAATAAAAAGGACCAAAATTACCACTGAACTTTTATATAATTTTAATTTAGTCATTATAGCCTTTATGTCTACACTTTTAAGGGTGTGTTTGGTATGGAGGAAAATGTTTTCAAGAAAATGTTTGAGCAGAAAGGACCTTACCGAACTTTCAAAAATAATACTATGGGCCAAATATACCCCTGAACTTCCGAAAATAGTTTATTTATGCCCTTCGTTATACTATTGGGCCAATTGTGCCCATACAGCTATACTTTGGGCCAAATATACCCTTAAGTTACATGGTCCGCCACGTGTCACAATCACAATAGCCCAACCCATTTTCCCCTATAATTACACCTAGATTAAATTAATCACTGGATCCGACCCGTCATTTTATTTCACCCAACCCGTTGTGTTTATTTCAAACCCAAATAAAGTACCCGTACCCCTTTTGTTTATTTCATTACATGTTTTGTTTCTGTAAAATATGGTAGTATACAAAATGAAAACCCAAAATGAAGGATCATAAAATTATGGATAACACGATGACTTTTTGGTTTTAACTGTCACATAAATGGTGATTCTTGAAACTGCAATTAAGTGATGGCTAGTATGTGTTGGTATTTTCAATAAGCAGGCTACTTGGTTAGTGGTCCATTGATGAATTAAGTCGAGAGGAACAGGCTCGACTATTCCATGATGGATTTCCTGGGATAGAATGGTTTTTTCTGTTTCTTTTCTCTTCTCCTCTGCCTGAGCTCTTTGCATTGTTTTCATTTCTATAAAGAAAGGATAAATTTGTTTTTGTTACTGTAACAATCCTATTAACGTGGTGAAATTTTTTATTTGGGTTTTCATTTTGTATACTACCATGTTTTACAGAAACAAAACCTGTAATGAAATAAACAAAATGGGTACGGGTACTTTATTTGGGTTTGAAATAAACAAAACGGGTTGGGTGAAATAAAGTGACGGGTCGGATCCGGTGATTAATTTAATCTGGGTGTAATTATAGGGGGAAGTGGGTTGGGCCATTGTGATTGTGACACGTGGCAGACCGTGTAACTTAAGGGTATATTTGGCCCATAGTATAACGGTAAGGGCACAATTGACCCAATAGTATAACGAAGGGTATAAATAAACTATTTTTGAAAGTTTAGGGATATATTTGGCTCATTGTATAACGGTAAGGGCACAATTGACCCAATAGTATAACGAAGGGTATAAATAAACTATTTTCGAAAGTTCAGGGGTAATTTTGGCCCGTTTCCGTTCCTGAAAAATGTGTTCTTGAAAAATAAGTGAATTTCTACTTATTTTCTCATGTTCATTTGGGTAGTGGAAAAGGGCAATTCTGCGAATTGCCCTTCTTTTGGGGTGGTCTTTAAATTTTGCCTTTCGACTAAAACCCAAGGGTTCCAGGTTCGAACCCTCACTCAGTCAAAAATTTAAAAAATTTCGCAAAGCGTGTAGTTTAAAATTCGCTATGCACCCAACAACATACACTTGTTAAAGATTACAAAAGTTATGCGCCGTCCCCAAAGATACTTATGCCTTATGGGCGGACTTGCATAAGATGCGGGTCTAGCATAACTTTGGTAATTCCTTCACAAGTTTATGCCGAGTTCAAAGATACTTATGGGCAAACTTAATGGGCAAACTTTTAGTTAAGCCAACTAAAAAGTCTTTTCCTAGTTATGCCTTATAGGCAGATTTTTAGTTAAAGCATAACTAAAAGTATGCCCCATAAGGCATAACTTTTCCTTAAGACATAGACTTTGTATTATAAGGCAAATTTTTAGTTATACCTTAAGGAAAAGTTTCGCCTTATGGGGCATACTTTTAGTTATGCCTTATGAGGCATACTTTTAGTTGTGTCTTAACTAAAAGTCTGCCCCATAAGGCAGAACTAGGAAAATACTTTTAGTTAAGGCTTAACTAAAAGTTTGCCTATTAAAAGTTTGCCCATAAGTATGCTAGACCCGGCGTAAACTTGTTAAGGAATTACCAAAGTTATGCCGAACCCGTTATACTTATGCCAAGTCTGCCCATAAAGCATGAGTATGCCGGGTCCGGCATAACTTTGGTAATTCCTTAATAAGTGTATGCCGGGTCCGGCATACACGAGACCCAAACCTTGCCTTGCAATTTTTTTTTTTTTAATCTATGCTTGAGCGGGAGTTCGAACCCAGAACCTCATAATTTCTGCATGAACGCTCAAGGTTGCAACCCGAAGGGCAAAAATTAAAGACCACAGAATATGAGGGGCATAATTTAAAGACCACAAATATGAGGGGCAAAATTTAAAGACCACCCCAAAAGAAGGGCAATCCGCGCAAAAAAATGAGTGGAAAATAAGGGAATTTCTTACTTATTTTTTCATGTTCATTTGGTTGGTAGAAAATATTTTCCGGAAAATACTCACCCAAGCCCCACCAACTCCACCCCAACCCCTATCCCCATCTCAACCCTCCACCAACCCCTCCCCCCCCCCCTCCGTTTATTTTTTTTTTTTTTTGGATTTTCTACACCACCACATGCCCCTCCCCCCGCGTGGACCCACACCACACCAACCTACACCCCAATTTTTAAGTTTTTACTTTTCTTTCGGGTTTTTACACCCCCCACCCCAAATTAAAAAAAAAAAAAAAAAATTTTCAAAACTTTAAAAAGAAAATTAATTGGGGTGGTGGGGTGTCGGGGGGGGGTCGTGAAAAAATAAAAAAACTTTTAAAACCTTTTTTAAGAAAAAAGAAAAAAAAATTGGGGGGAGAGGGGTGTCCATGCTGAGGGGGGGGGGGATGTGTTGGTGAAAACCGGAAGAAGAAAAATTAAAAAAAAAAAATTAGGGGGAGGGGTGGGGTGGGGGGAGGGTCATGCATTGGTCATGAGTGGCTGTTTGGTAGTTGGGGGGTGCAAAAAAAAAAAAAAAAACATAAAAAAAAATCTTTATTTTACAAACATTTTTTTTAGGGGGGGGTTGGGTCGCGGTGTGGGGGGGGGTGAGGTTAGGGTGGGGGTGGGGTGATGGGAGTGGTTGGGGGTTTGATTTATTTTTAATAAAATCAAACCAAATATTATCAGGGTTTTAAGAACTTAAAATCAAAATAAATCAACTCCAAATAACTATTGATTTATTTAATTGATTTGCGATCTGGATCGATTTAATTTTAACCAAATTGTGATCATTTCTAAATTGCTGACTCGTGAAGATTTGGGAGACCCTTATAATTTTTATTTTTTTTTGGGGTCAAGCACCCTTATAAATTAACAGGTTTTCAATTTCTAATTAGAAGGGAAATAAAGAATTGAAGAGGAAAATTCAATTTTCTTTTCACAAAGGAAAAAAAAAGAAAGAGAAATTATAGAGTATTTGGGGAAGGAGAGTAGAAAGAGAGAAGTCACAAAAAAGAAAGTAGAGAAGAGAATAGGGGCGTGGTCAGAGAGAGTGATGCTGGAGGATGGGGTCCACACCTCCATGTGTCAAACAACAGCTACCCTCACTCAAGTATAGTGTGCCTCGCACACCATAATTTTTTTTTTTTTTTTAAATTCAGACAAATTTTTTTTAAATTTTTTGAAATAAAATGTACACATTTAAAATTATAAAAAAAGTACTATAAGTCACAATAATTGACGATTCCAAATTTTTAAAAGGCTTATGAAAAAATTACAGAACCATCCCCCTGTATTAATGTTTGTAAAAAACTCTTTCGGCTGAGCTTTGTAGTATATTATTATTAAATTCGGCGTCACTTAAAAAAACGGAGGCTAAAGGCAACAAACATTATTGATTGCAGGACAGTGATGCTTGGCAACCCTGCACGCTTCTACCCAAGCAAATGAACAAGGCTACAGGATAGATGTTTTTGAAAGCTTAAGAATATATCAAGACCTCAACATTGTTTTACCTTTCCAGGGATGTTTTTGCAAGCTTAAGGATATGTTATCAGGAACCCCCATCCCCCTGTATTATTGTCCAATGTTTGTAATTGTAATGGGACATTGTTCCCTCCAACGGCTGAGCTTTGTAGTATATTATTATTATTATTATTATTATTATTATTATTATTATTATTATTATTATTATTATTATTATTATTATTATTATTATTATCTCTATTTTACTATTAAAAAACACACATGTACTTCTATAGCAGATATTCCGCACATCTATGAAGGAAAAGGTTTTGAAATGATCTTGCACAACCCTTGCACTTATCTTTGGGTTACTAGAATGGAAGAAAGTAACTATGGATGTTTTATCTTATGTGACTGGTACTAGGTGCCGTAGCCATGCAAAAGAACAGCATTTCACGCTGACTCTTGCTCAGCTGGGTTATAATACCAACTTTGTTTCGATTTGGATTAGTATTTTAACCAATTTCTCATAAGGATTGGTTTCATATATAAGTTCAAAACCATCGTGCAGTAGAAATGACCAAAAACAATTGCACAAGATGGGCAAAGCCAGCACACACTTTCTAGTAGAGTAGCGTCTCATTTGCACATCTCAAAAATCGTCAGGATAATCTAATGTATGATACCTTTGTTGTTTTTGGTTCCTTGTCTTATGCCACCTTGATTAATCGATAACAGACTTGCCATTATTTTTTGTAATAACTATGGATTACATTAGTCCCATTCACATTCAAGCAAAGGCAGGACAGTGAATTGCAACACCCCATGACACAACATCTCTAAGTCTGGCTAGCCCGAGAAAGCAAATTATAACAGCGCCTTGTCAACTTGGTAGCCAAGTGAGTATATACGTTGGAATCAAAGTTTGATGTTATTATTTTCTCGAGTAAACTCCAATCTTCAACAAATAGAAAATAATCCATCTACCACATCTCAATCCAAATTAAGTTAAGAGGTAAGCTATATCTCACTGGTTAACTGCTTAACCAGATGGGCATATTTGAGCATCCTTGACAAGGTTAGCCTGTTGACACATCAATCGCCATATGCGTAAGGCTTCAGACAAGATGCACCGAGACATCAAATGAGTAATTAGCTAAAGGAAAAAAAATTCATTGGAAAACTCAGGAATCAAAACTAACATAAATCGATAACCTGTTTTAGAAAGGTTGAAAAATAAGAGGAATCTATAACACTTTTATCTAATGAAGGAAACGAACAACACAAACACCGTCCAGGATGATCACTACAATGGCAACTAAATAGTAGGAGTAACTTGCTAAAGCTAACCATTTTATCTCCTGTCAAGAGAAGCCAACTCCTCAATATATCATCTCACGACAAAAACTTCTCAAAAAACCATTAGAGACTTCTCTCTTAAGGTAAAGGTTTTATCCCTAAATCTGTAACAGATGCAGCTGAAACACTCAGCTTTTATCTCCTTTCAAGAGAAGCCCGCATCAATCATCTAACGAGAAATACTTCTGTAAAAGCTCTACAGAATCCGGTTCAATGCTATAAGTAATTGAGCTCGTACAGCAGACAATAGATTGCTCTAACTTGACCACAATCAACGAGGTTAAGTTCCATACAGACTAAATAACTCCAACAGAGAAGCTTTCAGAGAATTCAATTCTAGTAACTGAACGTCACATTGGATATATTCCACATATTTGTGAAGGAAAACATTTCAAATTATCTTGCACAAAACTTGCAGTTATCTTTGGATTACAAGGATGGAAGAAAGAAACATAAGCAAAGAGACATGTGGATGTCTTATGAGAATGGTACTAGGTGCAGTAGCCCTTGTAAATTTCCAATTTTTTTAGATTTGGAAGGGAAGAGGAAGGGAAAGAAAGTTAACATTTTTCACTTCCCCTTTTTGTCGGGGTAGGGGGTTTAAGTATGCTGGCAACTAATTTATTCTCAATAGTTAGTCCAATACATGGACCATTTGCTTCAAAAACTATAGAATCTGAAAACTATTTCACTATTTAACTTCTTAACCAGATAGGTATTTTTGATCCATCTTTGAAGAAGGATGCTTCAGACAAGATACAACGAGACATCAAATGAGTAATTACCAAAAGGAGAAAATTTTCTTTGAAAAAATTAAGAACCAAAATTAACAGAAATCAGTAACTTTTATCTGATGAAGGAAAAGAACAAGACAAACACCATTCAGCATGGCAACTAAAGGTTCTAGCAGGAGTACTTGCTAAAAGCTAACCATTTTATCTCCTCACAAGAAAAGCCTACTCCTTAACAAATCATCTCACAATGAAAACTTCGTATTAAAACTTTAGAGACTTGTCTAAAGCTAAAGGTTTTATCCCTAAAGTTGTAACCAGATACAGATGAAATAGTTATATCTTTCTCTCAAGAGAAGCAAACATCAATCATCTAACGACAGGTACTTCAGCTAAAGGTTATAGGGGTTGTTTGGTTGGTGGGGTAAGGGATAACAATCTTGGGATAAAATGAGAGATTATTTTATGCCGCGTTATGGGTATTAAATAGTTCCAAGAACCATTTTATTATCCCATTTAGAGGTAGCATAGCTAATCGCACGGGATATCCTTGTCCATCCCATCCTACGACCTTGGAAAATCCAGTTCAACATTGTAAAAGCTAATTAAGCAATCAAGCTCCTACAACAGGCAATAAATAGCTCTAACCTGACCATAAATCATAATCAACTAGTCTAATTTTCTGTACAGACTAACTCCAAAAGAGAATCTTACCCAAGATTCAATTCTAATCATCAAATATCACATTGGATATACATGTTAGGTTCTAAAAAGTAACTTTTCCGAACATTAGATCTATTATTTAATAAATCCAAAGATTTACCATACTAATGAAACTGGAGTAGAAGAAAAATTGCCAAAGCTATCAAAATGAACTCCGATAAAAACTTCAAAATGTATCATCAAAAGAAAGTGATCAACAAACTCAAGTTTTTCATCAATAACTGACAAATTTAAGGACAATATAAGATCCAAAACCCTAGAACAAAAGTAATAAAAGGCCACGAACAAGTCGAAAAATATGACTACTTGGATCTCTGTCTCATCTTTCGGCGCTTCCTCTTTAACCTCCTCATTCTCTTCTTCTTCCACTGTAATATTATCCACACAATATAATTTATTAATCGATAAAAGAAGGGAGATTTTCAAAAATACAGAGCCCAACATAAAATATTTAGCTTAGATACTTAATATTTTAAAATTAAAATTTAGATATTAAAACTATACTACAAATACTATAAGTTGCATTTTTTCTCATGTCAATATGATGAGAAATACATTATAAAATATAGATCAAAGTTCAGAGGATTAGCATTAATAGCAATGAAATAATAAGAAAACAATATTAATCGTGCCACATGGCCCAATATACAATATTATACAACATTATACATAATGTATCAACCTTGTATAATAGCGTATAAAAAGTGTTTATGCGCAAATATAGGCTAAACCGATTAAAAAACTCGGAATATGGGCTACGTGGTATAAATATTTTTTCCCTGTAGACATAGAGCGTAATTTTCCCATAAAAGTGAATAATAGTGTATAAAAGGTGTTTATACATGGCGTAAAGGTTTTCTCCCAATATACATAGAGCGTAATTTTCCCATACATACAAAAATTGAATTATCAGTTATGCTAATCAAAAACCTTAATTAATGTGACGAAAATAGAAGCAATAAGGGATGATTTAATTTAAATGTTGTGAAAAAAACGTACCTTAGCTCTCATGGTGACAGAGAAAGTGAATGTGCGCTACCCTTTTCGGGAAAAACCCTAACCCTAACCCTAATCCTAGAGGATAATGGGGCAGGGGTTTCAGTCTATTTAATACTAGGCTGAGGGCCTGGGCCAAGAATACCAGGGATTTCTTATTGGGCTTTTTCATTTTTTTGCGCCCATTTCCTTCAAAGGGGCTGATTTTTAATTTTTGTCCCTCAATTGATGGTCTTTAATTTTTGTCCTTCGCTTAAAAATATGGACAAAAATATTTTGAGGTTCTGGGTTCAACGCCGGTACAAAAACAATTTCGTAAGGCAAGGATTTGCGCCTTATGAGGCAAATTTAGTTATGCCTTATAAGGCAGAATTTGTTCGCAAGGCAATTTTCTTTTTTTTTTTTTTTTTTTTTTTTTTTTTTTTTTTTTACACTCTGCTGGGATTCTACAGAAATTAGGCCTTAAGGCCTAAATTTTGTTCGAGTAGGCCTAATTTGCCATGAAATTCTGCCTTGCGATTTTTTTTTTTTTTTTAAAAATAGGTATTAAAAATTATACAAAAAGTACTATAAGTTGAACTTCTTCTCATATTAATTGATGGAAAAATATACTTTAAAATATTATTCAAAGTTTACATAGTTTAAATCTCGAAAAGCAGAAAGTGCCAAAATAAATTGGGATAAAGGGAGTAATTGCTTTGATGACTCAAAATTTTCATAAAATACTCTTTAATCCTCTGTGCAATGCTAGATATCTGATGATGTACACAGGGGCGGATTCAAGATTTTCATCCAGGGTGTTCGGAAAAAAAGAAAGCTAAATATACACTATAATTTTTTGCCGAGGGTGTTCGAAAGTTAATATATGCACATAAATACAGAAAATTTACCCTATATATACACTGTAATTTTTTGCCGAGGGTGTTCGGGTGAACACCCTAGGTTGGCTGTGCATCCGCCCCTGGATGTACACTGTTGTTTACCAAAGTTGTGATAGTGTTCTCTCCGTGTGATGGTGCTTATAGAAATTCGATGCCATATTCAGTTAGGATACACTGTTAAGAGTTGATGAAATATAGTTTGGCATAACACATAAACAAGCTCTTAAACTTGGACTCAGCTGGCAAGTGTGCCCTCCAACTTTGGGTGTGCACAAGTAGGCACCTCAACTTGTATAAAGTTGAACACGTAAACACAAATGCTGATGTGGCACTGCATAGTTTCCATATACAAAGTTGGCTATGTAATACTAGTAGGAAGTATTAGTTTCTCGTGAACGTGACAATGTTGAAGAGAACAGAAGAGTGACTAGGAATCTCAGAGAATGAAGTTCTTAAAGTTCCATGTATTTTCTTGTATCAAAATGAATAGGAAAGACTCAAAAATATATGGATAGCATTCAAGAGAGAATTGGGACCTGACTCTTTTATTTATCAGTATACACATATGATGAATGTAGTAAGGGAAACATTGGCACTTAGATACTAAATAAAACGCCACTTCCAGGGTTATGCATATTGATCTTGGCGTTATTTATTCTGCAGTTTATTTAGAACAAAGCAATTCAAGTGACGCACAGGCAGCAACACATGTAAAATAAACTCATCATTTATGGGTTTAAGGATCACATTGTTGAAAACCAAAGCAAGCATCTCTCCATATGCTTATCAAACCATTTCTTCACTAGCTCGTAAAACCACAGAAGTGTGATAGTGTTTACTGCCCCTACTATGTATCCCGCAGCCCCAAAAATGAACTTCCAATCATCATCTGAGTCTGCTTGAGGAGTTGGTGACAGCGGCAACTCAGAGTCACTGCTTTTGCAATCTTCAAGAGGAAACCCGCATAGGCCTCTATTTCCTTCAAAGGAATCTGCTGAGAATGTTTGGAATTGATTAGTCGATGGGATTTTGCCGAACAAATTGTTGAACGATAAGTTCAAAGCTGCTATGAATGTGAGACTTGCAAGCTCTGCGGGGATTTCTCCCGATAGCTGGTTCCGGGAGAGGTCAAGTGATTCAAGCATTTTTACCTTCCCAATTGATTTTGGAATTGGTCCCTCAAGGGCATTGTGTGTGACAGGTTCAGAACATAAAGCGAGCTGAGATTCCCTAGAATATCTGGGATCACTCCGTGAAATCTATTTGAAGAGAAATCAATAGATGTGTAGACTCTGAGAATTTTCACAAGCTTCATCTCCATCCTTTTGATGGTTATTGTCACTGCGTTCTGATAATATAGGTTTACTCTGTAGAACTTAAACCGGATCTGATTGTTTACTGGCTCCATGTAATCGTCTGCAACCATCATTCCTTTCCAATTCAGAAAGCATTCTGCACTCAATTCACGATTAAATTTGTTGGAGGCTATATCTATGATTTGGAGATTTTGCCAGCTATGACTGGTTGGATCACACTGAAAATTTCCATAAAATCCATCGGAGCGCAGTACTAGGACTCGAAGACTGGGTGAGTTCTTCAACACGAAGGGGAAACTATCAACAAGTCTGTTATTTCCGACATTCAGGACTTCTAACAACTCACAGTTTAACCAGCGACTTTGGCATCCTCCCTTGTAACTTATTCTCACTCAGGTCTAAAGTTTGTAGAGCACAACCAATTGGAAATGAATCTGGTATAACACCATAGAGACTATTGTTCCCTAGATTCAGAACTCCAAGATTTGTACTCTATTCCAGTAGACATGGTGGTATTGTGCCTCTCAAGGCATTGTTCGAGAAATCAAGAACTTGAAGGTAGCTGGCATTGCATATGGATTCAGGTATCCTTCCAGTGAGCCTATTATTTGTAAATGAGAAGAAAGCACCAAGAGAAATGTTAATATTTAGTGGGATGCAATTGTTGAAATTATTGCTCGAGCAATCCAAATATGGGATGGACCAAAAAGGTTGAATTGGTAGTTCACCCTTTAGCTTGTTGGAATGCAAGTCAAGGATTACAAGAGCGTTCTGAACATTGTAAGGTTGTTCCAGGTGCTCTAGTTGATTGTTGGAAGGATTCAGGTAACGGAGAGCTCCATCACCAATTTCCCAAATCCAATTTGGTATTGCCCCATGAATTTGGTTGTCTGAAAGGTCTAGAACTGTCAACCTGGACTGACTTTTAAGATCAAGAAACTTTTGCAACCGACAAGAAGCTAGTCCCAATTCGATCAACTGAGGAGAAGTGAATGAGGTTGAATTCCTGCTACTAATTGTGTCAATTGTGAAGTTATTATAAGAAAGATCTAGTGTAGTAAGATGACTGAGCCTCCCAATCACGTCAAGTGATACTATCCCGCTAAAGAAGTTGGAAGAAAGTGTGAGGATCTTAAGCCTCCCAACTTCAAATACGGATTCAGGAATTGAACCATTCAGATGGTTGTTGCTCAAATTAATTGTATCCAGCAGAGAGGAGGATGCATTGTGAAATTCGTTTACTTGGCCAAGAAATTGATTTTTGAAAAGGAAAAGCTTCTCCAAGGAGGGCAGTTCAAAGATATATGCAGGAAGGGTCCCGTTGAGTGAGTTGACTGCTAAATTTATGTAGACAAGCTGTGAGAGTCCTTTGAAATGAGCTGGAGATAGGACACCAGTTAGATGATTCTGAGAGAGGTCTAAGTGTGTGAGTTTCTTGGACTGCTGGAGATATGGGATAGAACCAGTGAAGCTGTTAAAGGAGAAATCTAAGTAAACAAGTTCTGTAAGATTTTCCATTGTGGAAGGTATTGATCCTCCGAAACTGCAATTGGAGAGCTCCAACTTGGACAAGTTCTGAAGGTTCGAAATGGATTCTGGTAATGAACCAGAGAAGTTTGTGTAGCTTAGTGATATCGTCCTCAAAGATCCGTTTTGAGGAAAATTTGGAATATTGCCACGAAGAAATCCATTATATGACAAGTTCAAAATCTGTAGAACCTGTAACTGAAAGATCTTTCCAGGAAATTCTCCCTGCAGATTACATGCTGCGAAAGTCAACGTAGTCAAGTTCAAGAAATTGGCAAAGTATTCTGGAACTGTGGTAGAGAGATTGTTATGGTCAAGACGGATGACAGAAAGAAAGTGAAGCTTGGAAAGTGAATCATCAATGGGGCCAGAAATTTTACAACTACGCAAGCTCAAAACATTCAAGTTAGGCAAATATGAAGATAAAGATTGACACCACTCACTACTTTGAGCTGAAAGATCAACACCATCAAGGTAAAGCTCTCTAAGCTCTGTAAAGTTCTCAATGACATATCTCAAATTGGGATTTTCAAGTTTTAGTGGCTGGATTATATCGGTGTTAGTAGAGAGATCAAGAGTAAGTAGCCTTTTTAATCTTGATAATGTCATGGGAATTTCCCCAACAAAACCAGCATTTGATAAATTCAGGTACTTCAAGTTCGTTAAGTTGGATATACCAGCTGGTATTTCAACGTTGAACATGTTGTAAGCCAAATTTAAATTCTCAAGATACTGAAGACTGAAGAGAGCACTTGAATTCTCAATTCCACTAGAAATTGTCTCATTATCCAGTTCCAAGACAATCACATGACCAGTGCTATCACATCTCACCCCCTTCCAGTTGCAACAGTCACTTGTTTTTTGGTTCCAACGTGCCAACTTGGTTGACAGACTAGAGTTATATTTGAGGCTTCCCTTCAACTGCAGAAGCAACGATTTCTGACAGTCAAGGCATTGAGAGGAAACCAAGAAAATCTCGTTGCCTGATAAGATTTGCAACAACAGTATCAAGAAAAGCCATAGGAAGTGTAGAGTTCTCATTTTTATGTAACTTGTATGGGCTGATGACTAAAGTCTAGGAGGAAATTTTAAAAGGAGAAGGTGAACATTACATATACAGGAGCGACATAGTCAAAAGGGAAAATAAGAACATGACGCGTTTGTTTGTATTTTAGTGTTTGTACAGATATCATTGTTTCATTCTACTTGTTTGATGTCAGCCTATTTGTTTATTCCTTGGATGACTTTGAAGCTACACTTGTATATATTTTTCTATGTGAAAAGATTTACTAAAACATTGACCTTTTGCATGTGTTTAAATTTATGATTGAGGGGTTCCTATTCTGTGACTGTGACAGGGACTGAGCTTGGCTATTTTTTCATTTTCTTGTTATTCATGGCTGAAATTTCCATATCTGAATCAATGAATCCATGCATCTCTTTCTCGTTCTTCATCTCTTCTTCTTTTTGTCTGTTTTAGGGATATAAGTATCATGTAATTTGTAAGAACCTCAAAAGTGTGAATGAGCTAGCGCTAAAGATAATAGAATTTAACTTGTACACATGCTAAAACTTTTTGCCGTATCATTGTATTTTAACATGTCGTATGTTGTTCTAACGCACGCGTAAAGATACGTGGTCGTACGAGAATATGGGCGAGCGTTCCGTATCGATCCCACGAGAGACTTAGATTCTAACGTTGCCTAATTCAAATTCGGATAAAACTATTCAAGAAAGTGAAAATCAAGATGTTTATTGTACTAAACTAAAGCCGAAAAGTAAACAATTTGTGATGGGTGTT
>NC_081346.1:57767204-57789873 GCF_029784015.1 Lycium ferocissimum | reverse complement strand
CTACCTACTCGCTTTCTTAGTCCGCATTAAGTTGATGTTTTCTCCATTTTATGCATATGTTTGGATTGGCTTATTTTAGGTGCTTTTAAGCTAAAATAACTTTTAAGCACTTTTATAATATTTGGATAAAATAAAAGAGTACTTTTAAGCACTTGTTTTTACGCCAAAATGATAAAAATAAGCCAGAAGACATAAGTTAGAATTTCTAATTTATGAATTTTGGCTTATCATATTATGCTAAAAGTGGGAAGCTCCTAATTTCAAAGTTAGATTATCATTTTGCCCCTGCTATAAATTAAAATATGATAAACCATATAATTACCCTTAACTTAAAAAGTCTTTTTGTAAAATTTTTAATCAAAAATTGATCCTCCCACTGAATAAAAACGCTGCAACTCTCACTTAATGCAGCCTACGTAATGCCTTGGACGTTTATCTTCCGATGCATATCGTAAAGGTATGTGGCAACCTTTAGAATGCCTACTCAATGCATTGGAGTTTTTTTAACAACTTCCAACTTTTGGATTACATAGTGATAGAACCTAAGGGTTCACACTTTAATAGTTCACAACCTAAGAGTTCACTGCAACAGTCTAACGGATCTGGTCCCTAAACTTTTTTCACTGATAGCTGCAAGAAGTAAATAAAGCAAGATATTTACGTGGAAAACTCCTTGCTTAAGGGATTAAAAATCACGATATACCCTAGTAGCATTTCCAACTTCATTAAATTGAGCAATGTTTATATTACAACCTATTGCAACCTAGGAATTAAAACTCTTAATCCCTCACCCTTACAATAGCCCTATTGTAAGAAACTCTTGACTGCCTCTAGCCAAGCAACCTAATACACCTTGCCTACCTCTAGACAAGCGTACCACTCAAAACCTTAAGTAGGTGAACAACCTACAAACAACTTCTAAGAATTCAAACTAATACACCTATACTAATTCTAGCAAGCAACCTTTGAGAATTCAACCACCTACAAACAACTTCTTAAAAGAGAAGAGTATGTTTACAATTTTATAGAACAAAAAACAAAGACTCTCAACAAACTAAGGACCTAAAGCATCTTCAGTGGGGGAACTGGTCCTTCTAATTGTTGGAACTTTGTTCTTGAGAGCACCTTGAGAGGGGTGGCGGCTGCACTTGAGAGAAATATAATTTTCAGATTTGTAAGTGTTAGGTTAAACAATGCCAACATGTTGTATATATAAGGCCAAGTAGAGAGCATGTGAGTAACATGTGACCATGGATAGGGACATTACAATGGTCCTTGTCTTTTACCGACATGCAACCGTGTTGTCGTGGTTCTCGTCGGAACGAAGGTACACACGACTTTACGGTTGTCATGTACCGTATAGTGCCCAGGGGACCTGATCAAGGACCTTTTCCTTGGCGTATTTGTCAAATCATTAAAACTATGAAGTATCTTAACTCATCAATTTCACCTTCTTTTTTTTTGACAAAATCGTAATTGATATTCCCCCTGAAAATCAGGTGTCCTTTGCAGATTAGATCTTATTAGCATGATAGGGAACAAGACACATCCATATTTTCTTATCTAAACCCGGAGGACCAGGTTGCCCATGTGGATTAAGCTCGCAGCAACATGTTAACATTTTCATCTTTAGATAGTGGACTTTGGCTACAAGTTTGGCCTCTAGCAAACTATAGTTGTGTTGCTGTACTACACTCAGGGGACCTGATCGAGTACCTAGTCCCTCAAGTGTTTGTCAAATCATCGAAACATAAGATAGCATATCTTATCACTCAAGTGTTTGTCAAATCATCGAGACACAAGATAGCATATCTTTTCACTCAAGTGTTTGTCAAATCATCGAAACACAAGATAGCATATCTTATCAATTATTTCCCCCTTTTGATGATGACAAACTCATAGCTGAAGTTCCCCTGAGGACCAGGTTCCCCACTTGTTCTCCCTGCGAATTAGTCTTACACAATATGTTTGCAACCAGTTTCCTTTTCCTGTTAAGCTCTCAGCATCATAACAAGTTAACAAGTTCCCCCTCAGACACAACATCATATCAATATCAGGTTCCTCCTCAACTAAGTTCCCTTCTCAGACACTTCCCCCCTTTGGCATCATCGAAAAGAGTAATAAAAGTGATACACGCAAAAGAAGTTCAGTGACATTAACTCAGGGCCATTAGGGAAACACAACATGAGCAAAATCAAGAACATCAAAGCATAGGAACAAAGTAAACATTGCACAAAATAGAGTAGCTGCCCATTAAACAGAGTAACCATTAATCATATCAGTAATTAGTAGTCAAAACAATACAAGTTATGATAATTAAAATGTCAAAAATACCAATGTCATCAAAGAGGAGAGAGAGAAAAAACAGGAATTTTATAAAAGGAGAGGAATAAGCTAAAAGGACAATGAGATAGAGGACAAGCTGGGAAGGAACTAAGGAGCGAATTTCTTGAGAGGTATATCGAATATCTCACTGGGAGCCCTTTGATTCTGGACCATTTGGTCACAGAGCACATCAAGCTTTGTCCTTAACTCGGCATTTTCAGCCCTTAATGCAGCACTAGCATCTACCAATTCACTACTAGGACTAGGTTCCTGTGCCTTTGCTACCAATTGTGCTCTCTCAGGATAGAATTATGAGCTTGGAGCCTTTCAATTTCTACAGTGGCCTGTTCTTGAGCTTCAATCAGGCTAGAAATGGTGGAATTATCGCGCCAATACCACCCTTCTTTGGCAGACACTCACATTCTTCTAAGGTACCCATGGTAAACATATGCTTTTGAGTGCCAAAGTGCTTAAAGATCCTGGTAAAAGAAAAAAAAATGAAAGACCATGCTTCCCTTCCCTGGTATTAACAACCTTGATTATGTGCTCAATCATGAGAGAGAAGGCAAACTAATGAAATGAAACCTGCTAGAGATGCAAGAAAGACCAGGTTTGCGCAGAAGCAATACATTTTCTTTCCGTGCTTGGAAGCAGCACTTTGTTGACAGGCTCAAAGAAGAGCTGATACTCAGGCTTAAGCTACTTCTTATAGACCCTTTGACAAATCGCAGTCACTTTCTTTTGACAATCAGACCCTTGAACTCTTCTGTGACCTTCCCTTCAATAGTTTTCAGTCCTTCAGTAGGGACACCAAGAATTTTGCCAATCTTTGCTTTATCCATCTCAAACTCTACCCCATTTACTGACAAGACCAAGGTGGAGTTATCAGTGTACATTAAGTTAGCATAGAACTATGTCACTTTCTTTTCAAAAACACTGGGGCAGGAGAGACAAACAAGTGATCCCGTTTTTAAAACTCGACTATCTCCAACGGCTCCTTCATCCCATGCTTACGCAATTTCAGAGTCAAACACTCTGCCAAGTAACACCTTTTGATCCCTCAAGTTTTTTTGCCTATCCAAATCCAAATCCAAATCCTTAACCTTTTTGCTTTTTCTTAGAGGAACCAGGTTCCGCATTTTCCTCTAAGGGACCAGGTCCTACTTTCAATTCCCCTGTTTCTAGCACACTACCATTTTCCCCTTAAATCCCTGCACTATCCTCCTTAGCATGTAACGTATCAACAAAATTAGTCACAATATCCACTTCACTCTCCAAAATATTAAATATACCCGATCCTTCTTCAGACAAATTCCCATCAAGATCTACAGCAGAATCTGCTACTCTTTTATCACTACCAAGAGGGATGGAAAATGGGTTTTGGTCAGCGGAGATTGGTGCTTTTGGGGGTGATTCTAGCAGTTTTGGATGTGATGAAGTTAGGTTTTTGGAAGGTGAGAGAGTGGAGTTCATTTCTAGTATGGAGGGAGAGGAAGAGTCATTGAGAGACATGGTGATTTTTAGGCAAAGATTGAAAAAGAGATAGTAGATGTTGTGCAAGAGATAGATAGATAGATAGGGGGAGAGAGAGAGAGAGAGAGAGAGAGAGAGAGAGAGAGAGAGAGAGAGAGAGAGAGAGAGAGAAGATGTATCGTTTATGTTACACCCCGAAACGCGTTACTAAGGCTGCAAACGGCTTAGTGTGAGCTCAAGAAGGATCAAATATTACAAGTATAAAGGATGAAATTCTACTGTATTAGCATGAGGATAGCATGAATATGATATTTGAAATTCGTACAATATGATTTAGAATGATACGTTAAAAGATATATAACCCTCGTAACCTAAGCTGAGGTGGGGCCCACATAATGGGGGTTTTAATAAAGGACATATGACAAGTTATATGGATAATATATGTAAAGTTAAACACAACTCAAAAAGACCCTTGAGCCAAATCCAAGTGTAAGCCCTCCAAAAAGATGTTTTTAAGTTACGTTTTCGGTGATCTAACTTCGGGAGGTCATAACCCCTTCATTATTTAGGAATTTGGGAAAACTCCAAATACAAAAGTTGTAGATAATTGAATTATCTTTCCAACCATAGGTCGCGGGCCTTCATACGACATAGGGATAAAAAGTTATGGACATTTTAAGACATTTAAAGGTCAAGGTTTGGGCGATGGGTTCGGCCCAACCCGACTCCAAGTCGGGTCGTGCCCACTTCCCTTGCTATTTAAGGGAGGTTTTAACCCTTATCATCCTCATTTCATACGAAAAAGTCCAGAACATGGTAGAGAGAGAGTGAGGGGATTTTTAGAGAGATAAAGCAAGGGTTCGATCAAGTTCGAGGCCCCGAATCGCGAGGCTCGTGAAGGATAAAGTGTAGTACGAGTTGTCGTCATCGTTTTAAGCTAATTATTGAGCTTGGGGGATGATATTTAATGGTTGAGCTGCTGCTAAGGTATGTATAAGGTTCCTTTTATGTAATTAAAGTGTTTATTTAGAGTTTTAACGGATTAGAACGGAGGAAATAATGTTAAAAACTCGTTTGGCATTTTTGGAAAGTTTATGAAGGTGGGGCTGTTTCAGTGGAGTTAAATGGATGGAAATATCTGAGTTATGATGTATATTGATTGTCGATATTGTTGTTTGATGTTGTTGTTGATAATTTAGCTGAATTGGATTTTCGGGTTTGTCCAGTTTATAAAGGAAATCTTGTTGAAATTCTGTTAGAAATAGAGATAAGTTTAAGGATTGATTATAAGGATATATATTGGATTAATTTTTGGTAAATTGATATTGTTGATAGATTAGCGTGACCCGAAGATGGACTGTGGTTAGCTGGAAAGCGGCAAAGGTATGTAAGGCAAACCTTTCTTCTTTTGACATGACTCTTGTTGTTATTCGTTCTATATGTAGTCCATATGATTCCATTCTTGGACGAGCATGGTCTAACTATTTCTTGTGGTGGCTTATTGATATTGTACTCCTATTCTGTTCTGAAGGGAACACCCATAAGGTTCCAAGTTGAGTTGTGTATATGGTTTTACTAATGATTTCGAGGAAATGAGTTTTATACTAAAGGAAACATAAAGTTTGATTTTCAAAATCACTCTGAAGGGGGTGCGAGATTTTACTACTTCATTTCATTTTACGATTTATGTTTACATTCCATAGTATCATCCCTTTGTATTGATATGATCATTTATTCTTTGGGTAGGGCAATAAGATGAAATTGAGTGGAATATAAGTAGTAAGAATTTCATAACAATTCTACCCTCAAATCTGGAAGTATTTTCTCCTAAGTCTAGTGAGATGCAAATTTGATAACTTCTTATGAAAGACTAAGGCTAATAACTAGATTGTGATGAATTGATTAGTGACTTATGATATGAATTGAAATTGATATTTGTGGATTGAGTTTTTGTTGATATGATGGTGATATTAAGCCGGAAGCGGCTGCCCGAAGGGGCCATTATTATTAAGCCGGAAGCGACTGCCCGAAGAGGCCATCATTATTAAGCCGGATGCGGTTGCCCGAAGGGGCCATCATTATTAAGCCGGAAGCGGCTGCCCAAAGGGGCCATCATTATGAAGCCGAAAGCTGCTGCCCCAAGGGGCTATCATTATTATGCCGGAAGCGGCCGTCCGAAGGGACTATTGTGATACTAGCTAGAAGCGGCTGTCCGAAGGGACCATTCTATTAACATGTCGAAAGCGGCATGTGTGTTGGGTTGCATTATTTACTTAAAGATTGTTTTGAGACTTTGTGTGCACATTTATGTTTCTTCCAGCGAAGGCTGCAGGTATTGAGTTAGATTGTGATTTCTTCTCTCCTAAGTCAAATTATGATTATGACTAGTTACCACCTTACATACTCAGTACATTGTCCGTACTGACGTCCTTTTGCCTGGGGATGCTGCGTTCATGCCCGTAGCCCCCAGATTGTTTGGCAGGTTAAGTGTATAGCTAGGATGCTTGGACGTCGACCTCCGGGATTGGCAAGTTCCACCTCATTACGGAGCCGTACGCAAGTCATGTGTAGATATGTATGATTATGGGTATGTCAGGGCCCTGTCCTGAATCATAATGTTCGGTTTACTTCTTAGAGACTTCTGCAGACAGTGTCCTGTGGTATGTTTGTCGAGATGTCGACAAAGCGATGTCAGTTGAGTCATTTTTGGATTTTAAAAGAGTATGTATTTTAGATGATTTCAGTTGGTTTAACGTACTTATTTGATTGAAAGTTTTCATAATCGTTATAAAGATAATGATTTCTATTTGGAAGAGTCTTATGTTTTTAAAAGTTTTTAAAATGACAGGTTTTGATAGAGCGAATGTCTAAGGGTTCGCTCGACTCTGATGAGAGTCGGGTGCCGATCATGCCCTACCATTGCTAGGGTGTGACAGTTTGGGCTCAAAATTGAAAAAGAGACGGGAGAAATTTTAATGACATGACACTTTTTGACAGTTTAAAAAACATATAAGTACTGAAGAGACTACTAACCTGAGTCACAGGAACCAGGTTCCTTGACATCCTTTAAAAATGTGGGCAAAAACTCTGAGAAGTGCAATGTCTCCAATTCTTATGTTGCCCTGAAGATGCCATGTATGTATACCTGTAACAATATAGAAGTGAGTTAGATGCCACCAAAAAAAACATTTTTAGCACTGTACCTTTCCTCTTAACATAGCCAATCATTGAGGGAATTTTAAGGAAGAGCAACTAGTTGAGCTTGATCAAGCCCAACTCCAAATGATTTCTTTCAAAATGCTCCCTGCTCAGTGCTTTGGTGAAGATATCTGCTACTTGGTCCTCTGTCTTGTAGAACTTCATACAGATCAACCCATTTTCAACATTATCCCTTAGGAAATGGTGCCTTACATTAATGTGCTTGATTCTTTTGTGTTGCACTGAATTTTTGCCATGTTAAGTGCAATTGTATTGACACACAACAAGGGCACACACCCAATAAGCACACCAAAAACCTCAAGCTATTGTTTGATCCATAGCAATTGAGAATCGCGAGAGGTAGCAACCACATACTTAGTTTCAGCAGTAGAAAGAGCCACTGAATTTGTTTCTTTGTACCCCAAAAGATCAAACATGATCCCAGAAGGTATGTCATTCCAGATGTGCTCTTCCTATCTACCAAGTATCCAGCATAATCAACATCAGTATATCCAACCAAGTCAAAATTATCCCCGGAAGGATAGAAGAGGACTGTGTCTATGCGCGAAACCCAAGATACCTCAATATCCTTTCAGCAACTTTCAGATGTGACTCTTTATGACTTGATTGGAACCTAGCGCACAATCTAACACTGAACAAAATATCAGGCCTACTTACAGTTAATTACACAGTGACCCAATGATACCTTTATACATGGTTTCATTCACCGAAGGACCAGGTTCATCTATGTCTATCTTAGTAACAGTTCCTATAGGGTTATCAATAGGCTTTGCATTTTTTAATTCAAACCTTTTAAGCAGCTCCTTGATGTACTTTTGTTAACTAACCATGGTGCCCTTTTGAGATTGCTTGACTTACAATCCCAAGAAGAAGTTTAACTTACCCTTGTTTCTTTTGGTATTTCTAAACTCATCAAGCTTGTTACGAAACACCCACCTAGTCTCAATCACTGTTCTGTCTGAAGGCTTAGGGACCAGGTGCTACACCCAGTTCCTCTCAAATTGATGAAGCTCTTCTTGCATAGCAACAATCTAATCAGCATCCTATTTGAGATAAGAAGGCTGAGTAGGAAAACATGTTCCTCACCTTAGACCTGGTTTGGATGCCAGAGACTATAGGAGAGATTACATTCTCAAGAGGATAAGATCTTTTGTGCTTCCAGTTTGATAATTGAACTTCAGTGTTTGAGGGAATGGTGCCTCTACATTTGATCCATCATTTGCGTCTACAAACCCATGATCTCCACTTCTTTGCTTATTCCTACGAGTACTTGACATATCGTCAGCTACTCTATCTTCAGCTTCAGGTGGAGTAATGGAGGGATCAGGTTCCTTAGCATTATCTAGATATTCTGTTACACCTTCTTCATTGCTTGGCTCCACTTGATTCATCATTTCGACTTTTCCATTTGTGATCTCTAGGACCTCATCAAGAATTGAGAGGTCCTGATTTTCAACTTCGCCACTTTTAGCATCAAACTTTCCCAACGCCTCCTTACCATTATTGAGAATAAAACATTTGCATCCGAATACCTTTAGGTAAGTTAGCTTGGGTTTCTTTCCATTCAGCAATTCATAGGGGATCTTCTCAAGCAAGGACCTGATCATGCACCTGCTCCCCTCTTATGCAAGCATCACATGCCTTGTGATCTTTGAATTTTGTATTTGGCAGCCCACGGACAAGGTCCTTCGCAACAAGCTTGTTCAACAAAGAGAAGCTTGCATGTCCTAGTCACTTTTTGCTCACCAGTTCTTGAGATTGGTGACAATGCAAGAACATGACAAGAACTTCACTTCATTTCCTTTATCACAGATTTGGGACACACTCAATAAATTATACTTCAAGCCATTCACATAGTACACATTTTTAATTGCATGGGAGAGTATCTTGCCAATTTTGCCAGTACCAAGAATATATCCTTTCTTGTCATTTTTAGAAGACACACTCCCACCTTAGAAGCCCTTGAGTGAGAGGAAATCATCCATTCTTCCAGTCTTATGCTTCGAACAGCCACTATCTGTATACTATTTTTGGCTGCCTCCTGTTACACCTCAAAAAATTTTATGTTGTTATACAGTGAATAGACTAACGAAAGCCACAAAATATACGATGTTTCAATCAGTAAGAAATAGTATTTAATAATTCTAATTGATATTTCAAAGGCATTCGAGGTAAGAGAAGAAAGCTCGTCAAGAAAGGCGAGGTATACGTTGTGTGCCGGAAAGGATTTACAAAGTACCAAGAATGATGACTTATTGACGTCTTAGAAGAAGAGTTATAACATCCCTTATATTGCTAATGAAGTGTTAAACAAGTGTTAAGGAGGTTCCATAAGGATTAGAGACCAAACGAGTCGACGAGAACAAGTTTCGAAAAACTGTGGATTATACGGTCTAATGTACGGACCGTGTAAAATACACTGGCCGTATGTTAGGCCATATAAACTGACCAGAACTGAAGCCTTCACTGGACCAAATATACGATCACACATACGGTCCATATAAATTATACGAACCGTATGTTTGTCCGTGAAACCGAGTCGGGACAGATTTTAAGTTAATAAAAGGGGACCCAAGTTCATTTAATTTCATTTCATTTTTCACTCCACACCTCAAGAATTCTCTAGAACCCTCTCTACACTTCTTCCACAAGAATCCAAGAGAAATTAATGATCAACTTCATCAAACCAAGAGAATCAAGTGCAAGAAACTCATTAGGGTTCATCCAAGACAAGAAATCTGATTGGAAGTGGAACTAGGATTTTGCTAAAGTGAAGTGTTTCCACCTAAAGCTCATTACCACACTATCAAAGGTAAGTGTTATGATCATTTCATGTTGTTTAGCGAATTGAGGGGTTGAAGGACTTAGATTATGAAAGGAGGTGGAAGATGGGTCATGAAAATGTGGATAGTGGCACTTTTGAGTAGTAGCTTCGAATGAATCATGATTCTTGACATGTTGTATTATAAATATGTTATAAATGACATTAAGAACATGGGATAAACATTAAATGGGGATGAATGTAATAATGTACTATGACCATGGTTATGGATGGTTTGAAGTAAAATCGGGAGATTTGGATAATGTAGGTGAATAAAGATTGTTGCTTATGATATTGTGAATGTTATTATAGACGTTTGGGAGTTGATATATGATATGGAGAAAGTTGTAAAAATAAAGGAAATGCTTCCCAATTTTCTCTAGCTTTAGTCGAGTATACTTAAGCTATCGATTATCTAATGTTAGTACAAAACTCTCTTGAAAGTAGAAATGAGAACATTGGGGGAGAACGTTCAAGCGATAGAGTAGCTAAATGAAAAGGTATGTAAGGCTAGTCCCTTCTTTCTAAGGCATGACTCCTATGGCACGAATTCTCTTATTTTCCCATGACTTTCTTACATCTCGGAAATTATGAGTCTATGATTATAAAGAGCTTCACATGAGATAGAGAAACGGGATATGTTATGAGCATGATAGTGATGATGATGAGTTAAGCCTAAAGATTCTAAAGCTAATGATCCTAATTACGATTCATTGATGTTGTTGATTGTATACACTCACCTTATATGCTAATTCCTTCAAGGTGAGGCAGAATGCTTATGAATGCTCCATAATGAAATCGGGGGTTCACGACCTTACGTCACCCCGATAGAGTTATAGCCTGTCTTTGAGTTTTTATGCATGATTCATGATAAGTATATGATGATGATATCACACCGCGCCTATATGGCCGGGCAGACACCGCTAAGGCGGGCAGCGTATACACCATGTCTAGATGGCATGGGCAGACACCACTAGTGGGCGGCATGAGATAGTTACCCCGAACGCGAGAGGCCTGGACGCGGGCTAATGATGATCACATCGTACCTATATGACCGGGCAGCTTATACATATATATGCATACATGATATGATGATGTTTATGAAGTAAGTCAGCATTCATTATTTCTATCATAATTGACAGTCAGTTACAGGTTGTTCTCCACTTGATGTCTCCTTATTTCACTGATGTATCGTTATTGTTTATGCCTTACATGCTCAGTACAATGCTCGTACTGATGTCCTTTTTCTTTGGACGCTGTGTTTATGCCCACAGGTAGACAGGGAGGTGATCCAGATTCTTAGGAGCTACCAGCAGAATTTGAGAGCACTCCATTGTTCCGGAGGTGCCATTGATTTATTATTTTGTGTACATACATTTTGAGCACGACGGGGTCCTGTCCCATCCATATATCTATTACACTAGTAGAGGCTCGTAAATACGTATGTGTGGGTAGTATGGTCTCACGATTTCCTCATTGTATATATATATATATATATATATATTGTTATTTTGATAGCCGAAGGGCTCATGTATATAAAGGTAAATTTGTTTGAAAGTGAAAATGGTTTTCCCTATGATTAGAAGTATGAGAATAATGAATGAACGCAGGATAAGTATGATGAGTAATAGAATGAGGAGTGCTCGGTGGTCAGCTCCGGGTACCCGTCATAGCCCTAATCGGGTCGTGACAAAAGTGATATCAGAGCAGTTCAGTCCTAGGGTGTGTCTACGAGCCGTGTCTAGTAGAGTCTTGTTTATGGTGTGTTGTGCGCCACACTTATAAACAGGAGGCTACAGGGCATTTAGGAAAAATGACCATTCTTCTTCTTATGAGATCGTGCGATAGAGCCGTGTTATAAGATTTTCTCCTCCCTAATTGTGTGTTATGATTTCAGAGATGCCGCTAAAGAGAAAAGCTATAGCTGCCCAGAAGGGCAAGACTACGATAGAAAGACGAGTAGAAAGGGAGCCGTCAACAGATATAGAAGAGGGTGAATCACATAATGAGGCTCCATCTAATACCTCTCCCACTCCGCCCGTTCTAGAAGAACAAGAGGGGGCTTCAGTTCCAGCTCCTATGCCTACAGTTCCTCCTCCTGGCCGCCGGGTCAACAAATAGCGAAGCTATTCATTTATTGACGCAGTTAGTTGCCGCCTAGACACAGCAGCAAAGTTCGGGTCCAAGTGACAGGGTAGTTAGTATTAGAGCCCGTGATTTCATGAGTTTAAATCCTCCGGAGTTTTTTGGGTCAAAGCCGGATGAAGACCCGCAAGGTTTTATTGATGAGATGTTGAGAAAATTGAAGATTATTCATGCTTTTGAAACTAAATCTGTGGAGTTAGCATCCTATAGACTCCGGGATGTGGCAGTTCTTTGGTATAATAATTGGATGTCTTCAAGAAAAGAGAATGCACCTCCTCTAGTTTGGCAAGAATTTGTAGATGCCTTCATCCGCCATTATTTGCCACTCGAGGTCCATCGAGCTAGAGCGGATAGGTTCTTAAATTTGAAGCAAGGAAATATGAGTGCCCGGGAGTATAGCCTTCAGTTTAATTCATTGGCTAGGTATGCTTCGACTATGGTGGCCGACATGGGAGATAGAGTGCACAGGTTTGTGAGTGGCCTAGGGCCACATTTGTTTAAAGATTGCCTGACAGCTTCATTGCAAGAGGGGATGGATATTTCCCGTATTCAGGCCCATGCCCAGAACCTAGAAGAGCAGCAACATCCGCAAAGGGGTGAGCGTGATATTGATAGAGGGCAAAGTAAGAGGGCCAGATCTGTTGGTGTAAGTAGCGACTATAGAGGACATTGAGGCAGTCATATTCTAGACATTCGGCGACCGGTGCACCTCCCGATTTACGGGTAGGAGATTTGATCGTTCCTGTTCATTCGGGACGGGGTCGAGTTCGAGGCCTCGGGTTCTCGTTTGGGGGTGATCCTAATCAGCGGAGACCACCAGTGCCGCGATGTAGCCAATGCGGTAGATTAAATTTTGGACAGTGTCACCGAGGTTCGGATGCTTGCTATGCCTGTGGTCAGGTTGGGCATATGATGCGAGATTGTCCGTTGATGAGCGGTAGAGTTGGGGTTCAGCCCACAGAATCAGCGACTGGTTCTTCTTCTATGCCCCCAATAGGGCAGACTCCCCAGATTCCAGCAGGTCGAGATAGAGGCAGAGGGGGAGCGTCCAGTTGAGTTGGTACCCAACCCCGTATCTATACTCTAGCCTGACGACAGGATCTTGAGTCCTTTTCGGATGTGGTACAGGTATACTGACTATATTCTCTCATGATGTTTATGCGTTGATTGATCCGGGTTCTACGTTATCCTATATTACTCCATATATTCTTTGGTCGTATTGGGGTGAAACCCGAGCCAATTAAACCTTTTGAGGTGTCTACTCCGGTTGGTTAATCCGTGATAGCTAAACAAGTATACAAGAATTGTATAATTGTGATATGTGATCGCCAGACTAAAGTTGATTTAGTTGAGCTGGAAAAATTAGATTTTGATGTGATTAAGGGTATGGATTGGTTGGCCTCATGTTATGCCAATGTTAATTGCCGAATGAAAGTAGTTCAATTTCAATTTTCGGGAGAACCCGTGCTTGAATGGAAATGTAATACAGCATCTCCAAGGGGTAGGTTCATTTCCTACCTTAAGGCAAGAAAGATGATAGCGAAAGGCTATATTTATCACCTAGTTCGAGTTCATGATACCGAAGCAAAGTCTCCAACTTTTCAATCCGTTCCGGTAGTGAATGAGTTTCCGGATGTATTTCCAGATGAACTTCCAGGTCTTCCTCCGGAAAGAGAGATTGATTTCGCTATTGATGTGTTACCAGATACCAAGCCTATTTCTATTCCTCCTTACCGAATGGCTCCTGTAGAATTGAAAGAGCTAAAGGCGCAATTGAAAGATTTACTCGAAAAAGGATTCATTAGGCCCAGTTCATCACCGTGGGGAGCACCCGTCTTGTTTGTGAGGAAGAAAGATGGTTCCCTACGGATGTGCATTGATTATAGGCAGCTGAATAAGGTGACGATAAAGAATAATTATTAGCTACTAAGAATTAATGATTTGTTTGACCAACTACAGGGTGCTAAGTGGTTTTCCAAAATAGATATAAGGTCAGGTTATCATCAAGTGAGAGTTAAAGAAGAAGATATTCCCAAAACAGCTTTCAGAACGAGATATGGCCATTATGAATTTCGAGTAATGTCATTCGGGTTAACGAATGCTCCGGCAGTGTTTATGAATTTGATGAATAATGTATTTAGGCCTCTTTTGGATCTATTCGTGATAGTGTTCATTGATGACATTCTGGTATACTCTCGCACAGAATCAGAGCATGCAGACAATTTACATATTGTCCTTGGAATTCTTCGAACTCGAGAACTATATGCAAAATTTTCAAAGTGCGAGTTTTGGCTGAATTCTGTGACATTTTTGGGCCATATTATTTTAACTGATGACATTCGAGTTGATGCTCAGAAAATAGAGGTTGTGAAAACTTGTCCAAGGCCTACAATGCCCATAAAAGTTTATAGTTTTCTGGAATTGACAGGTTATTACAGAAGGTTCGTGAAAGGGTTCTCATCTATCTCAGCACCGTTGACAAAGCTAACCCATAAAACTCAGCTAAATTTCAGTGGAATGATGCTTGTGAACGCAGTTTTCAGGAATTGAAAGATAGGCTAACTTCAGCTGCAGTCTTAACACTCCTAAAAGGGCTAGATGGTTATGTTGTATATTGTGATGCTTCTGATGTTGGGTTAGAATAGGTGTTGATGCAGCACGGTAAAGTCATTGCCTATGCTTCGCGGCAGTTGCAGAAACATGAAACGAACTACCCAACCCATGATCTCGAATTGGCTGCGGTTATTCATGCACTGAAAATGTGGAGACATTACTTATATGGAGTTCATGTTGACATTTATACGGATCACAAGAGTCTCTAATATCTCTTCAAGCAGAAGGAGTTAAATCTGCAGCAGAGGCGGTGGTTAGAATTATTGAAAGATTATGATGTGAGTATTTTATACCACCCCGGAAAGGCAAATGTAGTAGCTGATGCACTTAGCCGCAGATCAATGGGTAGCCTATGTGAGGCTCCTCCGGAGAAGAAGGAATTAATTCGTGAGCTCCACCAGCTAGCTAGCCTTGGAGTTCGTCTAATTGATTCAGGCAGTGCAGGAATTGATATCAATAACCCAACAGTTTCATCCTTGGACATGGAGGTGAAAGAGCGTCAATATGAAGATCCTCAGTTGAGCCACTATAGAGACACATTTCATAAAAAAGAGAAGTCTCCATTTGAATCTTCTATAGATGGAGTTCTTAGATAACGAGGCAGGCTATGTGTTCCTAATGTTGCAGAATTACGTCGTCGAATTCTAGAAGAAGCTCATTATTCTCGGTATTCTATTCACCCAGGTGCGACAAAGATGTATCATGATCTCAAGTTGATGTATTGGTCGGATGGAATGAAGAAAGACATAGCAGAATTTGTAGCTCAATGTCCAAACTGTCAACAGGTGAAAATCGAGCATCAAAAGCCAGGAGGGTTATTGCAAGCAATGGATTCCAACCTGGAAATGGGAAGTGATCAACATGGATTTTATTGTGGGGTTAGTTCATTCCCGAAATAAATATGACTCCATATGGGTGATCGTGGACAGACTCACGAAAGCAGCTCATTTTCTTCCAGTCAGAACTACATACTCAGCAAAAGATTATGCGAGGTTATATCTCAAAGAGATTGTGCGACTTCATGGTGTCCCGATATCTATTATCACGGATAGAGGAGCACAATTTACGGCTAAGTTCTGGAAATCTTTCCAAGAAGATTTGGGTACTCAAGTAAAGCTTAGCACAGCATTCCATCCGCAAACTGATGGGCAAGCCGAACGTACTATCCAGACCTTGGAAGATATGCTACGGGCATGTGTACTAGATTTCGGTGGTAGTTGGGATGACCACTTACCCCTTATTGAGTTTGCATACAATAACAACTATCATTCCAGTATTCAAATGGCTTCGTGTGAAGCTCTATATGGAAGAAAGTGTAGATCCCCAATTGGGTGGTTTGAAGTAGGAGAGGTACAGCTAATAGGCCCTGAATTGATTCAACAAGCGGTGGAAAAGGTCAAGGTGATCCGAGACCGACTATTGACAGCCCAAAGTCGCCAAAAATCTTATGCGGACAACCGTCGGCGAGACTTAGAATTTCAAGTTGATGATTGGGTATTCCTAAAGGTGTCACCAATGAAAGGTGTGATGAGATTTGGTAAGAAAGTAAGTCCTCGATAAATTGGACCTTACAAAATTATCCGCAAGGTGGGTCAAGTAGCTTACGAATTGGACTTACCCTCAGAACTGGAATCAGTCCATCCGGTTTTCCATGTCTCAATGCTCCGTAAGTGTGTCGGAGATCCTACTAGGATCGTGCCGGTAGATGATGTTCAAGTAACAGAAAAGTTGGCTTATGAAGAGGTACCCATTGCCATACTAGATAGGCAAGTACGAAGACTTAGAAATAAAGAAGTAGCCTCAGTTAAGGTTTTATGGAGAAACAACAACAGAGAAGAAATGACTTGGGAGGCGGAAGCAAATATGAAGTCCAAGCAACCACACTTATTTCAGCCCCCGGAAGAGATCCAAGATGAAACATCAGGATTATGAGGTATGTATGTTTTTCTTTTTATGCATTTGGATCGTGTGTGGCCAAACTTTATTGCTATTATGTTGTAGCCCTGTGAGGCATTATTATTATGGGCTGTTGTGATAGGATGGTAGTGCCATATTATAGGGAAAACTCTGGCAAAATTTTCGTAGAATTCCCGAGAACTTAACATTCGAGGACGAATGTTCTAAAAGGGGGGAAGAATGTTACACCTCGAAAAATTTCATGTTGTTGCACAGTGAATACACTAATGAAAGGCACGAAATATACGATGTTTCAATAAGTAATAAATAGTATTTAATGATTCTAATTGAGATTTCAAAGGCATTCGAGGTAAGAGAAGAAAGTTCGTCAAGAAAGGCGAGGTATACGTTGTGTGTCGGAAAGGATTTACAAAGTACCAAGTAATGATGACTTAATGACGTCTTAGAAGAAGAGTTATAACATCCCTTATATTGCTAATGAAGTGTTAAACAAGTGTTAAGGAGGTTCCATAAGGATTGGAGACCAAACGAGTCGACGAGAACAAGTTTCGAAAAACTGTGGATTATACGGTCTAATGTACGGACCGTATAAAATATACTGGCCGTATGTTAGGCTGTATAAACTGACCAGAACTGGAGCCTTCACTGGACCAAATATACGGTCACACATACGGTCCATATAAATTATACGGGCCATATGTTTGTCCGTGAAACCGAGTCGGGACAGATTTTAAGTTAATAAAAGGGGACCCAAGTTCATTTAATTTCATTTCATTTTTCACTCCCACCTCAAGAATTCTCTAGAACCCTCTCTACATCTTCTTCCACAAGAATCCAAGAGAAATTAATGATCAACTTCATCAAACCAAGAGAATAAGTGCAAGAAACTCATTAGGGTTCATCCAAGACAAGAAATCTGATTGGAAGTGGAACTAGGGTTTTGCTAAAGTGAAGTGTTTCCACCCAAAGCTCATTACCACACTATCAAAGGTAAGTTTCATAATCATTTCATGTTGTTTAGGGTATTGAGGGGTTGAAGACTTAGATTATGAAAGGAGGTGGAAGATGGGTCATGAAAATGAGGATAGTGGCACTTTTGAGTAGTAGCTTAGAATGAATCATGATTCTTGACATGTTGTGATTATAAATATGTTATAAATGACATTAAGAACATGGGAGCAACATTATATGGGGATGAATGTAATATCGTACTATGACCATGGTTATGGATGGTTTGAAGTAAAATCGGGAGATTTGGATAATGTAGGTGAATAAAGATTGTTGCTTATGATATTGTGAATGTTATTATAGACGTTTGGGAGTTGATATATGATATGGAGAAAGTTGTATAAACAAAGGAAATGCTGTCCAATTTTCTCTAGCTCTAGTCGAGTATACTTAAGCTATCGATTATCTAATGTTAGTACAAAACTCTCTTGAAGGTAGAAACGAGAACATTGGGGGAGAACGTTCAAGCGATAGAGTAGCTAAACGAAAAGGTATGTAAGGCTAGTCCCTTCTTTCTAAGGCATGACTCCTATGGCATGAATTCTCTTATTTTCCCATGACTTTCTTACATCCCGAAAATTATGAGTCTATGATTATAAAGAGCTTCACATGAGATAGAGAAACGGGATATGTTATGAGCATGATAGTGATGATGATGAGTTAAGCCTAAAGATTCTAAAGCTAATGATCCTAATTACAATTCATTGATGATGTTGATTGTATACACTCACCTTATATGCTAATTCCTTCAAGGTGAGGGAGAATGCTTATGAATACTCCATAATGAAATCGGGGGTTCACGACCTTACGTCACCCCGATAGAGTTATAGCCTGTCTTTGAGTCTTTATGCATGATTCATGATAAGTATATGATGATGATATCACACCGCGCCTATATGGCCAGGCAGACACCGCTGAGGCGGGCAGCGTATACACCATGTCTAGATGGCATGGGAAGACACCACTGGTGGGCGGCATGAGATGGTTATCCCGGACACGGAAGGCCTAGACGCGGGCTGATGATCAGACTGTACCTATATGGTCGGGCAGCTTATACATATATATGCATACATGATATAATGATGTTTATGAAGTAAGTCAGCATTCATTATTTCTATCATAATTGACAGTCAGTTACAGGTTATTCTCCACTTGACGTCTCCTTATTTCACTGATGTATCATTATTGTTTATGCCTTACATACTCTATACAATGCTCGTACTGACGTCCTTTTTCTTTGGACGCTGTGTTCATGCCCACAGGTAGACAGGGAGGTGATCCAGATTCGTAGGAGCTACCAGCAGAATTTGAGAGCACTCCATTATTTCAGAGGTGCCATTGATTTATGATTTTGTATACATACATTTTGGGCACAGCGGGGTCTTGTCTCGTCCATATGTCTAGTACTCTAGTAGAGGCTCGTAGATACGTATGTGTGGGTAGTATGGTCTCACGATTTCATTGTATATATATATATATATATATATATATATATATATATATATATATATATATATATATATATATATATATATATATATATATATATATTATTATTATTATTGTTATTATTATTTTGATAGTCGAAGGGCTCATATATATAAAGATAAATATGTTTGAAAGTGAAAATGGTTTTCCCTATGATTAGAAGTATGAGAATAATGAATGAACGTGGGATGGGTATGATGAGTAGTAGAATGAGTGGTGCTCAGTGGTCAGCTCTGGGTACCCGTCATGGCCCGAGTCGGGTCGTGACACCTCCTCTCACTCCAGCCTGCAATCTAAGTCATTCATTAGATTTAGGAACCCAAACCAGTTTGGGTCCCTTAAAATGATAGAATGAGTGAATTAAGCTTCTTTTAGTCCATACAAATAGCACAGTTTTTCTCGTTTAGGGACGAGGTCCCTCTGTTCTAAATTCCTTTTCAAAACATTCCTTATTTATCTGAACAACTTGAATTTTGGCTTTCCATCCATCTTTATAAAGACATGTTTGACCGCAGTAAGTGCATTGCCAATTTTCAGAGGTGGTAATATGCTTGCTATGTGAGTTGTAGGGGATTTTTACCTTATGAAAGCTAATCACCTGCATGCCACCATCAGTCTTGTACATAGAAGCAATTTCATCAGTGGACCCGGTACAACAAAGTGACTTATCAGGATTGGCTTTAACCTTCATTATATCCTCTTGTAGTTGTCTACTCTTATCTAGCTCAGAGGTGAGACTCACTTTGATTTTCTTAAGCTCATTTTCATGCTCAAGTTGAGTTTCACAAATCTCCTTTTCTTTCTTCGGAGTATTCACCCATTTTTTCATTTGAATCTTTAACAGAGATGTCTCTCTTGTGACTTCAACAACTTGTTCCTTCAGATCTATAATGGAGACTACCAAGTCATCCTTTTCATGATCTAAACCACAAATTTCTTCATTTAAAGCATTCTTCTTTTTCATGAGGATGTGAAAGGCATCAATTAACACATTTGCCAACGACATTGATTTTTTTACGAGGGCAATTTTTCAAGTTTTTCTGACCTTCGAGAAAATTTACCTCAACATCCTCATTATCATTGTCAGCAATAGATCTGGATATGAGTGCAAAGGTTGACTCATATTCTAAAGGTTCATTGACAATAACAATCATAAATGTGTCGCAATGGTCATCTACATCTTGAGATTTCTTTGGAGAAGTTTCCCCAGCTAACCACGACTTGCTTAACCAAGTTGTCAACATCATTACTTCTGATGAATTTCTTATTAGGGACCTGGTTCCTCTTAGCCGCCTTTTTAGTATTGTTTTTGTAATAGTCAAGCTTAGGAAGATGACACTCTTTAATGAAGTGTCCATGCTTCTCACACTTGTGCCGACAATAATTTCTTTTTAAGCTCCTGCTAGGACTTCCTTTCTTTGGGACCTCACCATTTCTTCGAACCATCTTTCAAAATCTTTGAGTGAGATATGCCATATCGTAGTTGTCACTGCTTGAGTTACTTTCAACAGCTTTGAGAATAGGTTCTCCTCTTTCTTTGGCTTCCTTCTTTCCAAATCTTGAATGGACTCATCATCCTCCATCTCTATAAAATCATGCATCCTTGCCTTCCACCATCCATAGTGCTTTCTATTTAATCTTGGTGGCCTTGTGATATAATGTCCTTTGTCTAAGTTTCTTGAACTATCCATGAGAAAGATCCTTTCTAGGTATTAACCTTTTAGAAAGATCCTTTCTACGTGTTAACCTTTTATAAAGAACCTGCTCTGATACTAATTGATAGAACCTAAGGGTTCACAATTTAATAGTTCACAACCTAATGGTTCACTGGAACAATCCAAGGGGCTTGGTCCCTAAACTGTTTTCACTCATAGTTGCAAGAAGTAAATTGTTACACCTCAAAATTTTTCGCGTCGTTTACATCGTGAGTAGACTAACGTAAGCTCGGAGAGGTCATGAAACTCTTATAAGGTTAAGGAATACTCTTAACAAGTGTTAAGCAAGTGTCTAAAGATTCTGGGATCAAGCAAATCAAAAAAAATAAGTTTGTCAAAAATTTGAGAAAATTTGGCAGAATTTTGGACAAAAATTTTAAGTCAAAGTTAGAGAAGTATATCTCCTAGTACATTAGGAGTTTTGAGGTATAACAAAAGCCTAAATTGAAGTTCATTGAGTCTAGTTTCCACCGCAAGAAACCGCTCATCGATATGACATTGGAGTAGAGAGTTATGAACGTTACAAGTTAGGCCGGCGGAGCAGAGACGCGCCCAGCTACAGTGCCCGAACGCGCCTAGCTACAGTGCGCGAGCATTCTAGGTCGGTGGAATCGACATTGACAAGTACATAAGGACCTTTTTGGTCATTGTTCCAATTCTAGACCATTCCACAACATACATACATGTTCCTACAAGTCCATATACACATTTTGGTCATAAAGTGTTAAAGTTAGCCATCAACGAGGCTCGGGAAATGTATAGGATTTTGTAGCTCTTGTTCTAAACATCAAATCTCGATGAGACGAAGGAATCTATTGAAGATAAATAAAATTTCAAGCTCTTCCAACTTTGATTGAGGTAAGGATACTCTCTATTTTTGATAATATGAATGGTATTATGGAGATTTAGTTGTTAAGGCTTCCTAAAGGCTGGTGATTGGTTGAGACATTGGGAAAACATCATGTGGAATGTTTTATGGAGTATTTTGGTATTGATGATGATGTTTTTGATATTAGTGTTGCTATTGTTGTTGTTTTGTTTGTATTGTGATTTCGGGCTAGGGATATAAAGAGGGGAGATGCTGCCCGAATTTCAGCAGGTTCTAAAAGGGGTTTAATTTGAAGGCTTAAGATAATCGTGGGACGATAAGCCTAACAATAGTATGAATTCTCTTGAATGTAGATCTACGAGCTTGGGAAGATAAGCATTAAGTAGTAGGAGACCAAAAAGGTATGTTAAGGATAATTCCTTTCTTTCTAAAGGCATGATTCTTTTCTTATGAATCCACACATGCTTTCCATAATATCCTTATTCCCAAAAAGATAAAAGACTATGATTCTCAAAGTTTTTATGATGCTAAGCTAGATGTTTTCTATGATGATAATGATGATGATGATGATGATGATGATTCAATTCTTAGAGATTCGAAAGATTATGGTTTTGATGCTATAATGAGATCATTGAGTTTATTTCACGATTTTATTAATTTTATTCATTATTGTTGATCTCACCTTATGATAATTGTTCCTTCAAGTTAAGATATAGCGATGATGATTGTTTCCATAATATAAATCGGAGGTTACCGACCTTACGTCACTCCGATAAGATAGTAACTTTTAATTGGGATCTCATGCATGCTATTTATATTATATATGTATATATGATATAAGAAAAGATGATGACGTTATATACGCGTATATTATATGTATATGGGGTATGGGAAAAGGGTAGCGGCGATATACGCATAACCACTTGATCAGTTGGTATACTATGATATCGTCCCGGACGCAGGATATATGGGTATGTAATGATGATATAATATATTTATGGATCGAGTTGCACGTTCCGCAACACTATTATCTTATATATATATGAGAAATGTTTTTGTGAAAAGGCTAAGCATGCATGGTATCCACCTAAGAGGCATGTTATCTCCTTATTTCAT
>NC_081346.1:57757915-57767104 GCF_029784015.1 Lycium ferocissimum | reverse complement strand
AAAAACAACGAGTTCCCGGTTAATGTTTTTTTTTTTACGAGCCTCTATTTAAAAACGTGTTTATCGAGAAACGACGAAAAGATTTTGAAAAAAAATTCTATCTTCTACCAGAAGCCACGGGACAGGAGATGAGACAGGCCATCCCGTTGCTAACCCAGTTAGTTGCTGCTTAGGCTCAGCGGTAGGGTGCGATTCATGGTGACAGAGCGGTTAGTGCTAGGGCCCTTGATTTTATTAGTCTGAACCCTCCATAATTCTATGGATCAAAACCGGATGGAGGCCCACAGAGTTTCATAGATGAGATGCTGAGGATGTTGCAGATAATACATACTTCTGATACTGAGTCAGTAGAATTGGCTTCCTATAGATTGCGAGATGTGGTCGTCCATTGGTACAACACTTAGATGACTTCGAGAGGGGTAAATGCACCTTTCCCGATATGGCAAGAATTCACAGATGCCTTCCTCCGACATTATTTGCCTACTGAAACTTCCATAAGATCTCTGAGAGTTTAACATTCGAGGACGAATGTTTTTAAAAGGGGGGAGAATGTTACACCTCAAATTTTTTTGCGTCGTTTGCATCTTGAGTAAACTAACATAAGCTTGGAGAGGTCATGGAATCTTTAGAAGGTTAAGGAATACTCTTAATAAGTATTAAGCAAGTGTCTAAAGGTTCTGGGATCAAGAAAATTGAAGAAAATAAGTTTGTCAAAAATTTGATAAAATTTAGCAGAATTTTTGACAGAAATTTTGGGTCAAAGTTAGAGAAGTATATCTCCTAGTAAATTAGAAGTTTTGAGGTGGAACAAAAGCCTAAATTGAAGTTCATTGAGTCTAGTTTCCGACGCAACAAACTGCTTGTCGATATGACATCGGAGTAGAGAGTTATGAACGTTACAAGTTAGGCTGGCGGAGCAGAGACGCGCCTAGCTACAGTGCCCGAACGCGCTTAGCTACAGTGCGCAAGCATTCTAGGTCAGTGGAACCGACCTTGGCAAGTATAAAAGGACCCTTTTGGTTATTTTTTTGGTCATTTTTCCAATTCTATACCATTCCACAACATACATACATGTTCCTACAAGTCCATATGCAAATTTTGGTCATAAAGTATTAAAGTTAGCCATCGACGAGGCTCGGGAACTGTATAGGATTTTGTAGCTCTTGTTCTAAACATCAAATCTTGATGGGACGAAGGAATCTATTGAAGATAAATAAGATTTCAAGTTCTTCCAACTTTGATTGAGGTAAGGATACTCTCTATTTTTGATATTATGAATGGTATTATGGAGATTTAGTTGTTAAGGCTTCGTAAAGGCTAGTGATTGGTTGAGACATTAGGAAAACATCGTGTGGAATGTTTTATGGAGTATTTTGATATTGATGATGATGTTGTTGATATTAGTGTTTCTATAGTTGTTGTTTTGTTGGTATTGTGATTTCGGGCTAGGATATAAACAGGGGAGATGCTGCCCGAATTTCGACAGGTTTTGAAAGGGGTTTAATTTGAAGGCTTAAGATAAGCATATGACGATAAGCCTAACAATAGTATGAATTCTCTTGAATGTAGATCTACGAGCTTGGGAGGATAAGCGTTAAGTAGTAGAAGACCAAAAAGGTACGTTAAGGCTAATTCCTTTCTTTCTAAAGGCATGATTCTTTTCTTATGAATCCACACATGCTTTCCATAATATCCTTATTCCCAAAAAGCTAGAAGTAGATGATTCTCAAAGTTCTTATGATGCTAAACTAGATGTTTTCTATGATGATATGCTGATGATGATGATTCCATACTTAGAGATTCGAAAGCTTATGGTTTTGATGCTATAATGAGATCATTGAGTTTATTTCACGATTTTCTTGATTTTATTCATTGTTGTTGATCTCACCTTATGATAATTGTTCCTTCAAGGTCAGATATAGTGATGATGATTATTTCCGTAATATAAATCGGAGGTTACCGATCTTACGTCACTCCGATAAGATAGTAACTTTTAATTGGGCTCTCATGCATGCTATTTATATTATATATGTATATATGATATGAGAAAAGATGATGGCATTATATACGCATATATTATATGTATATGGGGTATGGGAAAAGGGTGATGGCGATATACGCATAACCACATGATCAGTTGGTACACTATGATATCGTCCCGGACGCGGGATATATGGTTATATAATGATGATCTAATATATTTATGGATCGCCGGGATATATATATATATATATATATATATATATATATATATATATATATATATATATATATATATATATATATATATATATATATATATATATATAATCGGAAGGCATGAATAACAACATAACAAGAAGTATGGTACATGACATGAGATAAAGAGATAACCTGTCCATCTGATTGCCTTATAAGGTAGATATCATGCATGCTTAGCCTTCAAAAGAAAACATTTCTCATATACATATATCATAATAGTGCTGCGGAACGTGCAGCCCAATCCATCAATATATTATATTGCTGCGGAATGTGCAGCCCGATCCATATACATATATACATATTATATTGCTGTAGAATGTGTAGCCCGATCCATATCCATATATCCCGCGTCCGGGACGATATCATAATATACCAACTGATCAGGTGGCTATGCGTATATAACGCCTCGCTCTTTTCCCATGTCCCCTATATACATATATATAAATCATATACATATATAATATAAGTAGCATGCATGAGAGCCCAAATAAAAGCTATGACTCTATCGGAGTGACGTAAGGTCGGTAACCTCCGATTATATTATGGAGCAATCATCATCGCTATATCTCACCTTGAAGGAACAATGATTATAAGGTGATATCATCAACAATGAATAAAATCATGGAAATCATGAAATAAGCTCAACAGTCTCATAATAACATTAAAATCGTAACTTTGGAACTTCTAGAAATAGGATCATCATCATCATCATCATCATCATCATCATCATCATCATCATTATCATCGTGTAAACATAATCATCTTTTGTGTCATAAGAAACTTTAAGAATCATGAATCTCTAGCTTGTGAAAATAAGGACATTATGAAAGACATGTATGGATTCACAAGAAGGAAGTCATCATTGTCATCATGGTCCTCATAGAAAACATCTTGTCGTGTATCATAAAAACCTTGAGAATCATGAACATTCCAGCTTTTCGGGAACAAGGATGTTATGGAAGACATATATGGAATCGTAACGTAGGAGTCATGCCTTTAGAAAGAAAGGGACTAGCCTTACATACCTTTCGGTCTCCTTGGCGATTCAACGTTTATCCTTCCACGCTCGTAGATCTACATATAGACCATTTGTACTATAGTTAGGCTCAAAGTCATACACCCATCTCAAATCCTTAATTTAATTCCATTTAGAATTTGCCAAAATTCGAGCAGCATCTCCTCTGTTTATATGCCTAGCCCGAAATTACAATTCAACAATCAACAACAACAACAACAATACCAACATCAACAACATCTTTACCAACACCATTTATGTTTCATAAAACATCCCACACGATGTTTTTCAAATTTCTCAACTAAACAACTTGTAGTATGACTATTTAATAGTTTCTCCTTCGGAACTAACCAAGATTAGCATTAATAAAAAGAGATTCATACCTTACTTCCACTAGTACCGCAATATCTTCCCTTTTCACCTTGAATTTGAGCCAAGACTCGTCGCTAAATGATTTTTGTAATCACAATTATACGCTGTTTGGACTAGAATCTGGGGATTATACTCGATTTTGCGTTAAAATTTGATGTGTGGAAGTTGGTGGAGGATTCCAGAAGTTTGGGGTGGCTTAGAGGATGTTTGAATGAGGAATAAGGGGGTAAACCCCTTTTTATAACGTTTTAGGCTCGGGTTGCACCGACCTAAAAAGTACGAAGCGTTCGAGCTAGGTAGTGGCATGTTCGCGCTGGGTTGTCTGTCACCCCTTCTGTGCGTTCGCACAAAGCAATTTCCTAGCGAGCTCGACTTGTGACGTCCATATCTCCTTACTCTGATACCGTACCGATGAGCGGTTTATTGCGTTGAAAACTAGACTTCATGAGCTTCACTTTAGGCTTTTGCTTTGCCTCGAAACTCATCATATTCTAAAAGATATTTTTCCTCCAAATTGGACCAACAAACATAGTTTCCACAACTCAGCTGCTCTCCAATCCTCTCACAACTTACTGTATGAACTAAGCCTTCATAACCATAGGATAAACGCATGTAATCATATATATCCTTGAAGGCAACTCCAACGTCCATACTTTAAATGACCAAAGACTTACGAACTTCAACGTACAGAACTACGGGGTGTAACAATATAGAGACTCGTAGACAGATGTGTGTAGCTAGAAGTCCCATATCGTTATCAGTTCATATTGTTGTATTATATTTTGGCAGCCTTGTTGGCTTATGTTTATGGGCATAGTTATTGATGATTATATAGCGATGTGTCATTATCTTGTGATATATTCCCTTACAAATTATGATACCCGTGAGCTATTTTTGTGGTCCACCTAGAAATGATTATGAGATGTACGTTCAGAGGTGCTCGGTGGGTTAGCTCCGGGTTCCGTCATGGCCGTCTGGTTGGGTCGTGACAAAAATAAGGCAAGATATTTAAGTGAAAAACTCCTTGCTTAAGGGATTAAAAACCACGACCTACCCCAATAGGATTTGCAACTGCACTAAACTGAGCAATGTTTAGATTACAACCTATTGCAACCTAGGAATTAAAAATATTAATCCCTCACCCTTATAATAGCCCTATTGTAAGAAACTCTTGACTACCTCTAGCCAAGCAACCTAATACACCTTGCCTACCTCTAGACAAGTGTACCACTCAAAAACTTAAGTAGGTAAAACAACGTAAAAAAAACTTCTAAGAATTCAAACTAATACACCTAGACTAACTCTAGCCTAGTGTACCACTTAAAAGCTTGTGAAGAAACTTCCTACAAGCAACTTTTGAGAATTCAACCACCTACAAACAACTTCTTAAAAGAGAAGAGCAGGTTTATAATTTTATTGAACAAAAGACAAAGACTCTCAACAAACTAAAGACCTAAAGCATCTTTAGTGGGGGAGCTGGTCCTTCTGATTGTTGGAGCTTTGTTCTTGAGAGCACCTTGAGAGGGGTGGCAGCTGCACTTGAGAGAAATATAATTTTCAGATTTGCAAGTGTTAGGTTAAACCAAGCTTTTGAGTGGTACACTGGGCTAGAGTTAGTCTAGGTGTATTAGTTTGAATTCTTAGAAGTTGTTTTTAGGTTGTTTAAGGTTGTTTACCTACTTAAGCTTTTGAGTAATACACTTGTCTAGAGGTAGGCAAGGTGTATTAGGTTGCTTGGTTAGAGGTAGTCAAGAGTTTCTTACAATAGAGTTATTTTAAGGATGAGGGATTAAGAGTTTTAATTCCTAGGTTGCAACCTAATACACCTTGCCTACCTCTAGACAAGTGTACCACTCAAAAGCTTAAGTAGGTAAACAACCAAAAAACAACTTCTAAGAATTCAAACTAATACACCTAGACTAACTCTAGTCTAGTGGACCACTCAAAAGCTTGTGAAGATAAACTTCCTACAAGCAACCTTTGAGAATTCAACCACCTACAAACAACTTCTTAAAAGAGAAGAGCAGGTTTACAATTTTATAGAACAAAAGACAAAGACTCTCAACAAACTAAAGACCTAAAGCATCTTCAGTGGGGGAACTGGTCCTTCTGATTGTTGGAGCTTTGTTCTTGAGAGCACCTTGAGAGGGATGACGGCTGCACTTGAGAGAAATATAATTTTCAGATTTGCAAGTGTTAGGTTAAACAATGCCAACATGTTGTATATATATGAGGCCAAGTAGAGAGCATGTGAGTAGCATGTGACCATGGATAGGGACATTACAATGGTCCTTGTCTTTTTACTGACATGCAACTGTGTTGTCGTGGTTCTCGGTCGAACAGGTGTGCCTTTACTACCGTCATGTACCATACAAAGGCCTGTGGGACCTGGTCCTTGGTATATTTATCAAATCATCAAAACTATGAAGTATCTTAACTCATCACATGGTTTTGGGAAGTTGAAGTAATTCTGATTCTTTATTTATTTTGTTAAATCATGCTCAAACACCAAAAAGTGCACAACTAATTAAGCAATTCTTCTTTATATCAAATCATGGTCAATTAGAAAAATTCTCTTTAATTTCTCATAGAATACGTTATTCTTTAATTTGTCATATCTTTGCACTCACCATTTGTGATGCACAAAACCAATCAACAAGTGACAAATCAGGTAGTTGATTTCTTTTCTCTATTGTTTTTATAGAATGTTTTGCTAATTCTATGGCCGATTGTCTAAATTTATGAACTCTTTGATGTCCCATTTTATTTCTTTTCTTATGTTTCTCCCTTCATAATTATGTAAACCTCACCACTGTAATGTCATTTTATCTCTCTTTCTTTTAATTTCCGTATCGCCTTTTTAGTTTTCGTTAGACAATTTGATAGCAATATGCTTGTTTCATTTAAGTGTTTAATGTACGGATACATCATTTTCAATTGTGATTTTCAGCATAACTTCCAGAGGGTCATATATGTGATTACTTAATCACACCAAAGATAACATTTTTTTGGTGCATTAGCATACATGAGCTTGCATTTTATCAACTTTTAGAAAAATTATACATATGGTATAACATCAAAAACCTTTTTTCAAGTAAATATGTAATAATCAGAAGTCATTGTTGGGAAAGTTGGAGATTGGTCAATTAATAAGCGTCAACAGGTTCATTTTTATCGTACATATTATAAATAAAGGGGTTCTTCCGCAGTGAAGCAAATGATCTAGCCAAGAACACCTTAGTAACTAGTCCGACTTTCCCGAGTTTAAATGGACAGGATTATGATCCGTTTGTTGACTTGACCATAAATGACCAATCGAGCTATTGGGTCAGAACTGTAAGATAATTAATTCGCACCCATAGCAGAGATTTAGACACAATTATAAACATAATATATTGAGATAGAATAAAGAAAGCATACCGTTCATCTCCATTGTTTGTGCAGCGTTAGCAATCGGCGGTTAAGCCTAAGACCAACTTTCACGATCCACTAGCTATCAGGACCGATGGGGCGTCAACCACTATACCACGTATTCAAGAGCAGAATATGCTAGGGTTTTTCTAATAGCTAGGGAAAAAAGGGGGGGGGGGGTGGCCTCTATTTATAGAGAGCGCCTACCCATCACAGGCCAATAGTTATTGGGCCCAGCTTATCCACACACATAACAATTTAATATTAGGCCTTTTATTAACATTTTTTTGCGCGGATTTCCCTTCATTGGGGTGGTCTTTAATTTTTGCCCTTCAAATTGGTGGTCTTTAAGTTTTGTCCTTCGATTAATATCCCGAAGTTGTGGGTTCGAACCCCAACTCATTAAAAAAAAATAAAAAATCGCAAGACAAATGTTTGGATTCGCAAGGCAGAATTTTACTTCAAAACTCTGCCTTAAGGCTAAAATTCTACCTTAAGGCCAAAATTCTACCTTAAGGCAGAGTTTTGAAGGAAAAACTTTGCCTTGCGAATCCAAACTCTACCTTGCGAATTTCTTTAAAATTTTTGACTGAGCGGAGTTTCGAACCCGAAACCAAGGGATGTTTAACGAAGGGCAAAAGTTAAAGACCACCAATTTGAGGGGGAAAAAATTAAGGACCACCCTCAGCGAAGAGCAATCCTGCAAATTGCCCTTTTATTAATCCACAACTTGGGCCACGTCACTATCCTTTCAGGCTATAACCCATTAACACAAATCCAAATTCCGACAGTCTCCCACTTGGACTCCAGTGTTAATTGATGACACAAAAAACAATTTTAAAAAATTTGAGGTTTTGAAAATATCATTTTGAAAAAGATTTTAAGACTCTACAGTGGCCACATACTTACATAGCCAAGGATAGAATGACCCATACAACAATCCATCCAAAAGATCAGTGGAGAACACTAACAACGAACCATAGCAGGCATCATATCGTTTAAAGGTATGAATTATCTATGATCACATATGCTAGAATTTCCATCCACATGGATCAAACATGTGTGCTAAGCATATCATCTTTCTAATCAAGGTGAACAAAGCCACACCTCTTAGAAAGACTTAATTCTCCAAATAACATAAAAATCATATCATCTAAGGAGCCTCCAAGTGACACAAAAATCATATCACCTCAGAAGGTTTTTCTTGTGCCTTACCCAGGATAATCAAGGCAACGAGTAGCAAAACTCAAAGATATCATAAGTTTATGCAATATCCAATTGGAATCAATAAATAAACAAATAAATATGTCAGTCAATAAGCATGACAAATATCAAACAACACAAGCTTGCATTTAAGGACAAGAATAAAATTTATTAAAAGCAGTATCTTAGTCAAAGAATTACAAAGTAACTCCCACTGGCTAAATACATCAAAAGACACTAAGATACCCATATTTGAGCATGTTCATTAAGCACCACTTGCCTAACATCTTTAATCAAACGATCAGCCAACATAGATTTTGTTCTAATATGCTCAATACATATATCACCTTCTTTTATCATATCTCTAACCTTAAGATAGTTAAGGACAACATGCTTAGAGCCTCTTGTCCTCTTGTTATTCTTAGAGAAAGACATAGCAGAACTATTATCACAAAAGATGGTCACTGGTTTAGATATAAAATCCACAACTTGTAATTTGGTAAGAAAATTCTTCGTCCATACAGCTTGTGAAGTAGTCTCAAAATAAGCAATAAACTCTGCTTCCATTGTGGATGTAGCACTGATACTCTGTTTCTCACTCTTTCAAGAAACATCACCTCCAACCAACATAAAAACGTAACCAGTTGTTGATCTCATAGAGAACTATAATATTGAAATTACTATTGGCTATTTTGATATAGACATATTCATCTAGCTTATTTTTCACAAACCTTAATTTTGTAATGATTTCATCAAATTTCAAGTATCATTGCCTTGTTTAAGTCCATATATGAATTTGTTAAGCATACACGCTAGATGTTCTTTATAATCAATACCTTCTTTCTGAGTATAACCCTTAGCAACCAATCTTGCTTTGTAACCGTCTATATTTCCCTTGGAATCTCTTTTTATTTTAAAACACCCATCTGCAACTAATAAGTTGAACC
>NC_081346.1:57749286-57757815 GCF_029784015.1 Lycium ferocissimum | reverse complement strand
TCCATATTTCCAAAATTTTTCATTCTTTTCCCATGCTCCAAAACACGTACAAACATCAAAATAGAAAAATAAGATTAAACCATACCTCTTTTCAATTGACTCTTCAAGTTGGCTAGGAGTTTGTTTTGAACTAATCCTTGTTCCTACTACTCCAACAACCCTCCATGTTGTTAAGCATCTTCTAAGGAGTTGAAAGACTTGAAGCAAATATTTTTTTCCTTCAATTTTCTCTTGGTTGGTTCTACCAGAGGGAGCAGCCGTATGGCTCTCCTCTTTTCTTTCTCAAGATTTCTTGAAGCTTCTTGTTTTGGAAGATGAAAATATGGCTCCTTATCATCTTAATATACACACATAATATACATCCATGTGGCCATGGCCCACACCTTAGGTGGCCGGCCACATGGCAATTTTTGTGTCATGAAATGCCAACTTTTAAAAACTCATTTTTGACCCCAAATTTTTCATAAGTTGTCTAGCCTTCCATAATCCAATGTTAATCCCAAACTCCATAGTATCTCATGCCAATGAAATCATAACAATTAGTGCTTTGAGCAATAAACTGTGGTTAAAATCTTTACTTATATCCCGAAATCCTCTTTGAAACCTAACGTCCCGCAACCCTAGTCCGGAATGTCCCGACGTACAAAAGTGCGGGATATAACGATTTTATAATAAATCTAGATATAGACGAATATTATTCCACGAAGATTCCGTTGTTAGTAAGCAGAGACATCTAGGGTATTCATGTCCTTATGATATCTTTTACGAATGTGATATATAGGATTTCACGTCTTGTACAGCTTATGGTAATAAGTATGATATTTATAACGTAGTTGGAGGTGTAACGACCTTACGTCACTCCGAAGGAAATTCTAAAGATTTGAAGAGGGTTCCCTAATCCTTAGGTACTTTCGTAAGAGTAGGATATTAGGTGATATACAGATATACATAGTAAGTATACAGGATTGACTCGAGTACTCTAGTTACCACCGAGCTAAGGACGGTTGGATAGGCAGGTATCTCTAGTTACCATCGGGTTATGGCCGGTCGCAGACACGTATACACCACCGGGTTATAGCTGATTGGGCAGACGCGCATTAATACCAGATTTTAGCTGGATGGGCAGACATGTATTCACCACCAAGGGACGATCGGATGGGAAGTTATGCGTTGACCGCTGTACTACGGCTGGTCGGGAAGATATGTCATATGCATTCACTACCAGGCTATGGCCCGCTGGGAGTTATACGCTACACACCAAGCTACGTGGGGCGGCTAACACTAATCGATTAGCGGTCAACATCATGATGATGAAGTAGTTAGTATAGTAGCATAGTAGGTATATGTAGGTATACTTATGAGATTATAGTAATACACGTGTTATGGCCCTCAGCGGCAAGTCAGGTTACAGGCTGATTCTTATCCCTCTTATTTAAAGTATGTTATTGTTATATTTTATTTCTTCCTTACATACTCAGTACATTTTTTTATACTGACGTCCCTTTGCCTCGGGACACTGTGTTCATGCCCGTAGGTTTAGACAGGTTGTTGGAAGGATCGCACCAGTAGGATTTGTTAGGCACCAGCCAGCGTGGTAAGCTCCATGTCATTCGGAGTTACCAGGATTAGAGTTTTGTATATATACAGTATGGGTAGGCCGGGGCCCTATCTTGACCATGCTACAGTTACACTCTGTAAAGGCTTGTGGACTTGTTTTGTCAGTACAATATGTCAGTATAGAGGCCTTATCGGCCCTTGGGTATATCTAATATGGGTTTTGCTGTTTGTAGAGACGTATATTGGCCTAGTCGGCCATGTAGTTATTCATGTATGCGTTGGGATGGTCCCATCATGCTAAGTTAGTTTGAAGTATAGATAGTACAATATAAGGCCTCGTCGGCCTCAGATATGATATTATGTTTATAGGTTGGCCTCGTTGGCCTAATTTGTCTTTCGAGACATAGATGATACGAGGGATACCGTTCGCTCGAGCTTCAGAAAGGCACCGGCGCCAGCCTCACTAAGGTTGGGGTGTGACAAATATGTATCGAACGGTGTCTTGTCTAGGGAGTCTACAAGCCGTGTCTAGTAGCGTCTTGTTTATAATTGTGTTGTGCACCACATTATATAAATAGGAAGCTATAGGGGCATTTAGGAGTCTTTTACCCTTCTTTGAAATCCAAATCGTGCTATAGAGCTATGTCATATGAGTTTGAGTCAGGATTTATGTTTGCTAATGATACAAAGATGCTAGCAATTAAAAAGATCACAACACAGCCCGGTGCATGCCAGTAGAACTTGAGATAATCTCATATTACGGTCATATGAGACCAAGAGTTGCTATTTATAGATATTGGCCCTGTGTGGCATGTATAGTGTGTTTTTTGGCTACATATAGGTTGGTTTATTTCAGTTTACAGAGGAGACTCTGGCAAAACTTTTGCAAGTCTCTATGAGTTAACATTCGATGGTGAATGTTTCTAAAGGGGGAAGGACGTTACATTCGTACTTTTGTTGTTGGATTTGTCATAAGTTAATCGACATAAGTTTGAGGACAAGACTATTTTTGAGGTTATAGGTATCTATGCTATGTTTAACAAGTGTTAAGTAAGTTTCGTGAATGTTAGAGGTTAAGCGAATAGGAGAGTATCAGTGTCATCGATGTAATACGCCGAGCTTTCAGGTTATGGTTTGAACCGCACGACATATGAAAGTAGACCTGAGCTTCGGAGAATTTTGGTCATATTCAAGTATGCAAATAAATAACGCGTTGTATAAGAAGATAAATTCCCGAAATGATTCCAGACTTAAAAGTGGGACAACAATGGTTGGAAATAATATTTTGGGGTGTGCATAAAGAGGCTACTAGTGTTATACCACATGATTATGATACTGAATATAGGAAGTGTGTTAAAAAGTGATTCATGTTTAAGTCAATTAAGATCGAGCTATTAATTATGTGGGTAATTATTAAAAATTGAATTTTAGTGGGAGATTAATTAGTTAATTGGTGGATTGTGGATAAACAATTAATAAAGACACCAATTACACATGGCAGCAATTGGATAATTGAACAAAGTTCAACCATGACTAATTGAATTAGTAACCCAGGTGGCACCCTTAGGAGGATTCTTTGCAAAGTAATCTTTAAAGGAAGGGGACCCACTTTCCACTAAGTTAAGGAAATAAAGTGATATATATATATATTTGGCAGGGTATAAAGGAGGTGCATTAATATATACGTGTATGTATATGCATCAATATGTATATATGTGCAACAATATATATATAGTCCATTCATAAAGCTTTCCCACCTTATTTGGAGAAATTTCTCACGAGGAAATTTGCAGCAACTTGATTTTTTTTTTTTTAATTTTACTTACAACAACGTATTCAGTGTGTAGATACATACAACAACGTTATTCCATGAATAGATATACACAACAATGTTATTCAATTTTGTTACGGGTTCCACTTACCGCTTCGATCTCGTTGTTTCGTTTTGTCATGTTGTTGAATTCGGGCTTTCTTCGAAGTAATGTAAGGTGAAAGAAGAGTAGTTGTTGGCCTAGAAGGTAATAATTCTCCTCTCCTAGGTATATTTAAATTCATCCAGGTCATAGCTAAATTGTGAGATGAAAACTATATAATTAATGGTGGGAAATCATAGAAGTTGTTGTTGTTGTGTGGACTGATTTGGAGTGTATTCTAGAGTTGTTGTGGCTGGAATTCTAGGAATATAGCTTGTGTATGTTGTTGTTGATTTTATGGTTCTTGATGTTATGTTGAGGAAGTGATGAAAGTAAGGGAGATGCTGCACGATTCTTTATAGAAACGAGTTATCATTTGATATACATCGTATACTAGTGTTCTCTAAGTTGGTGGGTGTATTATCATTGTTATAGGTTGAATTGCTAATTGAGGCGAGTTCGTTATTGAGTGCATATTGATGGAAGGAGGTATGTTAAGGCTAGTCCTTTCCTTCATTTGGCATGTTTTATGATGAATCTTGATATAGACGAATGTTATTCCACGAAGATTCCATTCTTAGTAAGCAGAGACATCTAGGCTATTCATGTCCTTATGATATCTTTTACGTATGTTATATCTATGATTTCACGTCTTGTACAACTTATGGTTACAAGGATGATATTCATAACGTAATCGGAGGTATAACGACCTTACGTCACTCTGAAGGAAGTTCTAAAGATTTGAAGAGGGTTCTTTAATCCTTGGGTACTTTTGTAAGAGTAGGCTATGAGGTGATAGGCAGATATACATAGTATGTATACAGGCTTGACTAGAGTACCCTAGTTACCACCGAGCTAAGGCTGATTGAAAAGACATGTATCTCCAGTTACCATCGGGTTATGGCCGAATGGAAAAAAACGTATATACAACCGGGTTATAGCCGGTTGGGCAGACGCGCGATACCACCAGATTTTACCTAGATGGGCAGACAAGTATTCACCACCGAGTGGCAGCCAAATAGGCGGTTTTCCGTTCACCGCCGAGCTATGGCCGGTCGGGCAGATATGTCATATGCATTCACCACCTAGCTATGGATGGCTGGGGATTTATGCAGTTACCACCAAGCTATGGTCGAGTGGGGAGTCAGCGTCGTGATGATGAGGTAGTCAGTATAGTAGCATAGTAGGCATATGTAGGTATACATATGAGATTGTAATAATACACGTGTTATGGGCCTCAGTGGCAAGTCAGGTTACAGGTTGACTCTTATCTTTATTATTTACAGTATGTTATTATTATGTTTAATTTCTGCCTTACATACTCGGTACATTGTTTCATACTGTAGTCCCTTTGCCTGGGGACGCTGTGTTCATGCCCGCAGGTTTAGACAGGTTATTGGGAGGATCACACTAGTAGGATTTGCCGGGCACCAGCTAGTGTGGTAAGCTCCGTGTCATTCGGAGTTACCAGGATCAGAGTTTTGTGTATATACAGTATGGGTAGGCCGGGGCCCTATCCCAACCATGTTACAGTTACACTCGGTAGAGGCTTGTAGACTTGTTTTGTCAATACCGTATGCCAATATAGAGGCCTTGTCGGCCCTTGGATAGATCTATTATGGGTTTGCTGATTGTAGAGATGTGTATTGGCCTAGGGGGCCATGTAGTTATTCATGTATGAGTTGGGATGGTCCCATCATGCTAAGTTAGGTTGAAGTACAGATATTACAATATAAGGCCTCGTCGGCCCCAGATATGATATTATGTTTATAGGTTGGCCTCCTTGGCCTAATTTGTCTTTCGAGACATAGATGATACAAGTTACAGCTTGGTTCGCTCGAGCCTAGGAAGGCACCGGTGCGCAACGCCTGTTGAGGTTGGGGGTGTGACAAATTGGTATCGAGCAAAATCCGGGTGCTAGGAGTCTACAAGCCGTGTCTAGTAGAGTCTTGTTTATAAATGTGTTGCGCACCACATTATATAAACAGGAAGCTATTGGGGCATTTAGGAGTCTATTACCTTTCTTTCAAATCCAAATTGTGCTATAGAGCTGTGTCATAAGATTTTGGGTCAGGACTTATGTTTGCTAATGATACAGAGATGCTAGCAATTAGAAAGATTATAGCACTGCCTGGCACAAGACAGTAGATCTTGAGATGATCTCCTAGTACGGTCGTGTGAGACCAAGAGTTGCTGTTTATAGATATTGGCCCTGTGTGGCATGTATAATGTGTTTTCTGGCTGCATACAGGTTGGGATTTAGTTCAGTTTATAGAGGAGACTTTGCAAAATTTTTGCAAGTCTCAACGAGTTAACATTCGAGGACGAATGTTTCTAAATGGGGAAGGATGTTACATCCGTACTTTTGTATGTTGGAATTGTCGTTAGTTAATCGGCATAAGTTCAAGGACAATACTATTTATGAGGTTATAAGTATCTATGCTATGTTTAACAAGTGTTAAGTAAGTTTCGTGAATGTTAGAGGTTAAGCCAATCGGAGAGTATCAGTGTCATCGATGTAATACGCCGAGCTTTTAGGCCATGGTTTGAACCGCACGACGTATGAAAGTCGACCTGAGCCCAGAGAATTTTGGTCATATTCAAGTATGCAAATAAAGAACTCGTTGTATAAGAAGATGAATTCCCGAAATAATTCCAGACTTAAAAGTGGGACAACAATGGTTGGAAATAATATTTTGGGGTGTGCATAAAGAGGCTATGGACTAGTGTTATACCACATAATTATGATACTGAATATAGGAAGTGTGTTAAAAAGTGATTCATGATTAAGTCAATTGAGATCGAGAACTTAATGATGTGGGTAATTATTAAATACTGGATTTTAATGGGGGATTAATTAGCTAATTGGTGGATTGTGGATAAACAATTAATAAAGACACCAATTACACGTGGCAACAACTGGATAATTGAACAAAGGTCAACCATGACTAATTGAATTAGTAACCTAGGTGGCACCCTTAGGAGGATTCTTTGCAAATTAATCTTAAAAGGAATAGGACCCACTTTCCATTATGGTAAGGAATTAAAGTGATATATATATTTGGCAGAAGTAAAGAAGGTACATCAATATATTTGTCTATATATATGCAGCAATATATATATATACGTGCAGCAATATATATATAGACCCTTCATAATGATTCCCCACCTTCTTATTTGGAGAAATTTCTCACGAGGAAATTTGTAGCAACTTGATTCTTTTTTTTTTTTTACTTACAGCAACGTATTAAGTATGTAGATACCCACAACAATGTTGTTCCATGAATAGATATACACAACAATGTTATTCAATTTCTTTACGGGTTTCGCTCATCGCTTCGATCTCGTTGTTCCGTTTTGTCCTGTTGTTGAATTCAGGTTTTCGTCGAAGTGAAGTAAGGTGAAAAAGAGTAGTTATTGGCATATAAGGTAATAATTCTCCTCTCCTAGGTATATTTAAATTCATCTAGGTCATAGCTAAATTGTGAGATGAAAATTACAGAATTAATGGCTGGAAATCATATAAGTTGTTGTTGTGTGCACTGATTTGGAGTGTATTCTTGAGTTGTTGTGGCTGGAATTCTAGGAATATAGCTTGTGTATGTTGTTTGTTGATTTTGTGGTTCTCGATGTTAAGTTGGGGAAGTGATAAAAGTAAGCGAGATGCTGCCCGATTCTTTATAGAAACGAGTTATCATTTGATATACATCGTATACTAGTGTTCTCTAAGTTGATGGGTCTATTATCATTGTTATAGGTCGAAGTTCTAATTGAGGCGAGTTCGTTATTGAGTGCGTATTGACGACAAGAGGTATGTTAAGGCTAATCCTTTCCTTCTTTTGGCATGTTTTATGATGAATTTAGATATAGACAAATGTTATTCCACGAAGATTCCGTTCTTAGTAAGCAGAGACATCTAGGCTATTCATGTCCTTATGATATCGTTCACGTATGTTATATATCAGATTCCAAGTCTTGTACAGCTCATGGTAATAAGGATGATATTCATAACGTAATCGGAGGTGTAACGACCTTACGTCACTCCGAAGGAAGTTCTAAAGATTTGAAGAGGGTTCCCTAATTCTTCAGTACTTTCGTAAGTGTAGGATATGAGGTGATATGCAGATATACATAGTACGTATATAGGCTTGACTAGAGTGCCCTATTTACTACCAAGCTAAGGCCGATTGGGCAGGCATGTATCTCCAGTTACCATCGGGTTATGGCCGGATGGGTAGACACGTATGTACCACCAAGTTATAGCCAGTTGGGTAGACGCGCGTTACCACCAGATTTTAGCCGGATGGGCAGACACGTATATACCACCGAGCGGTGGCCGGATGAGCACTTATGCATTCATCGCCGAGCTATGGCTGGTCGGGCAGATATGTTATAAGCCTTCACCACCGGGCTACGACCGGCTGGGGAGTTATGCAGTTACCACCAAGCTACGGCCGAGTGGGCAGTTACTACTAATCAGTGGGCAGTCAGTGTCATGATGATGAGGTAGTCAGTATAGTAGCATAGTAGGTATATGTAGGTATATATATGAGATTGTAGTAATACACGTGTTATGACCCTCAGCGGTAAGTCAGGTTACAGGTTGATTTTTATCCCTCTTATTTACTGTATGTTATTGTTATGTTTCATTTCTGCCTTACATACTCGGTACATTATTTTGTACTAACGTCCCTTTGCCTGGGGACGCTATGTTCATTCCTACAGGTTTAGACAAGTTTTTGGGAGGCTCGCACCAGTAGGATTTTCCAGGCACCAGCTAGAGTGGTAAGTTCCATGTCAGTCGGAGTTACCAGGATCAAGGTTTTATGTATATACAGTATGGGTTTGCCGGGGCCCTATCCCTACCATGTTGTGCTACACACGTAGCAGGCTTGTGAACTCGTTTTGTGATGCACATTATGTCAGTATAGAGGCCTTGTCTGCCCTTAGATATATCTAATATGGGTTTTGCTGCTTGTACAGACGTATATTGGCCTAGTAGGCCATATAGTTATTCATGTATGCGTTGAGATGGTCCCATCATGCTAAGTTAGTTGAA
>NC_081346.1:57736943-57749186 GCF_029784015.1 Lycium ferocissimum | reverse complement strand
ACACAATTCATCAACTAAATATTGGCAGAAACTCTATTTCATCCTTAGAAGATGAAACCATGCTCCGGGACTGGGAAGATGACTCAAATTACCTTATAGAAGTTGGTGCCTTTTCGATCAGCACAGACATTGCAATCAGATATAAATGCTTAGCAACTCACATTGCTCCAAAAGAAGTTTACCAAATGGCCAGGTCATTGGGTTCACACTGCCTTTCGAATGCCTATAATGTCACATGGAACATTCCACTTGATTTGGGATTTATATATCTTGTTAGGCCCCACTTCTGTGAAATTGAACCTGCGATGACAAATGAAGGTGAAAGGAGTTTCACTATTTAAATGAACAATCGTAAAGTCGAAGGTGAAACCGATGTGATCAAATGGAGCAACAGAATTTCGTATACAGGATTATGTTGCCTACTTGTGAGGGTGGTAAGAAAGGGAAGGTAAGCATAAACTTTCTATAATTTTGCAGCCAAAGTTTTCTACAATCAAAGAACCGTAGTAACACCATCTTGAATGGGCTAGAAGTATTCAAAATAAGCAACCCTGGCAACAATCTTGGTCGTATAAGCCCTGTACATCCTGTTACCACTTCAACACCAGAGCAATCTGTGCCGTTTGCTATAAAGAACAAAATTGCAACTGTACTGACAGTTGTAGTAACTTTGATCAATATTGTTATTTATTACTTTAGGTGTAATTCAGAGATAAACTCTGGCAAGATGAACTAGAATATCTTCCTGAAAGCATCAATGTCGTCAATTTTCATTGGATGAGATTGTAAGATCAACCAACAGTTTTAATCCTTAGCTTTTCATTGGTAGCAGTGGATATGGCACAATATACAAAGGGGATATTGATGACGGAGTGACCACTGTAGCAGTTAAGCGATTGAAATTAGGATCTAGCCAGGGGGAGAATGAGTTTTAGACCGAAATCAAAATGCTATCTACGCACCGCCATGAGAACCTTCTATCCCTAATTGGTTATTGCAATGAAGGTCATGAAATATTATTAGTTTATGATTATATCCCTCACGGATCACTTACTGACCACCTCCACAAAATGGACAGAAATAGCTCCTCTCTCTCTTGGGAACAGAGGCTCAAAATTGCTATAGGTGCCACACGTGGATTGAACTTCCTTCATACATCTCAAAACAGGGTTATACATCGTGATGTCAAAAGCTCAAATATTTTGTTGGATGAAAACTGGGTGAGTAAGGTTTCAGATTTTGGGTTTTCCAAAATGGGACCTAGAAATGAGTCAGCTACTCATGTTAGTACACAAGTCAAAGGCACATTTGGGTACCTCAATCCTAAGTACTTCCTGACTAATAGATTGACATGGAAAACGGATGTGTATACATTTGGAGCAGTATTATTTGAAGTGCTCTCAAGAAGGCCAATAGTCAATATGAGAATGCCTGAGGAGCAACATGGACTTGTAGCATATGCCAAACAATGCATCAAGGAAGGAGAAGTTCATAAGCTTATTGATCAAAATCTGGCGGAGTCCATTTCCTTCACTTGTCTGAAGGTGTTTGTAGGAATTTCTGCTAAATGCTTTGATGTTCGTCCACATGAATGGCCTGCAATGTCTGAAGTGGTGAAAAGCCTGAAATTGGCATTAGTATTTCAGCAAAATGCATGTGAAGGCATCATTTCATTTGATGACGCATAACATCTCCATCGAAGGTTGAGGCAGATAGGTCATCCATCAAAAAGGGTTGTAATGGCATTGATATACCAGAAAGAAGTGCCATTTCAAGGAAAGGTAAAATATAAGGATAAAAGTATTTACATTGCTTCACTAAAATGGTGGGATTTTGGTGGCATTTTTAGAAAAGCACCACCAAAGCCATGGAATCTTGTTTATCCAAATAGCCAGATGTCATGACCTAATCTAGCTAAGTCGCACGGGCACCTATCTTTCCCACCTCGGTAGGTGAACCCTTATCCCAACAATCTCAAATACATGAAATAATAAATAAGTAAGAGGAAGAAATAAAAATACGTAAGTCTGACATAACAAATAGAATATGCGGAATACATCAAAACCAACCCAGAAATCTGTCTAGTCATACAAGAGCAACTAGCTAAAATCTACGAGTCTAGAAATATCAATAATACATCAATAGTCTGAATATGTCTTGGAATAACAAGTAAGACATAAAATAAGGAAGAATCTTCAAGGCGGCGGACGTCCTGGAGCTCACCCTGAAAGACTCTAAGCAGCAGCTCTTGAAACTCAATCAGCCACGAGAAGCGGAGGTAGATCCCACCTGGAATTCTGCATTCATAAAACGAATGCAGAAAGTGTAGGTCAGTACAAAAAAACAAGTACTGGTAGGTATCATCGACCAACTAAGTTTAGCTAACACATATCAAGTCAATAAAGTAAGATAAACAAGTAAATTAACAAGGTATAAGTCAAACACGAGCTAGAATCCAAGAACACATCATCACCTATGTTTAGCATCTAAACCCAATTGTGTCAAGTTTTAAATACTCAGTCCGAAACCGTATATCACAAATACGTCACAAGAATATCACAATAGAAGCCATAGTGCAATGCAATACAATAATGTATGAAATGGGAATGCAATGCTATTGAAACGTAATTTTTGACGTCCCATAATTTATTTTAATTACTCAAGGTCCTTAGATGACAAATAATATAAGCTACGCATCTTGAAGGGATTAAAATATTTTTTTATAAAAGGTATTCAGGTCAATAATTTACTTCTTTGATATAGAGATTTTTATGACATTATAAATTATTTAGGAATTAATAGGTATTTTATGACATTTATGAAATATTATGTTAGGATTAATCAAAAGTAATATAATTTTGAATAATTATCCACTCAATTGTTAAATTGTCAAGAAGTAAAATTAACAAATGATTTGTTCCCGTTAAATCCAAGGAAACTTGGGTAATTAAGAGAATTGACCATTTTGTCCTTCAATCTCTAATTCTATGTGTTTTCACAATTGGTTGAGATTAATAAATTGTTTTTGGTACTTAATTAGGTTAATTAATCAATTAGAGGGTCATTATTGCAAATTGGCTTTAATTATTTAATTTCTTACATTATGACCACAATTGAATTAACCAATTCATGGTTTAAGACAATTGGGGTCATTTTTGCAAAACTAGCCTTTAAGTGGCTTTAATTAAAATGACCAAATCCATTGGCTCAAATTAATTGAGGCTATTAGTGTAATTTAACTCTAATTGGTTAATTAGGCCAAATAGGGCCATAATTGAAATAATCAAAGTAGATTTTAGATCAATCAATTCTATATTTGCAAACTCAGTCTAGTTACATAATTAGTCGTATTTTAAAATTAATTCAAAATGCTAATCATGTCCTAATTGCTATAATATGATCAATAATCAATATTTTGATATTTCCATTTATTTTAGTCTACCCATTCTACCGCTATACGCATATATACGCTAAATATACATATGTATGTACAATATACGTATATAAAAGAGGGGTGCCCTTTTCTCTCAAATCTGGACCGAGGCTCAATCCAGTACCGGACTGACCAGGCCCAGAGTCAAGATAAGAGGGGGCAAAACCCCTCATTCCCTCATTTTACAAAACACACACACCAAACAGCTCCTATACTCTCCCTCTCTCCTCCCCTTTTGCTTTTTTCCCTAACCCTAGCACCGCCTTCGATCTTCTCTCTTTCTTTCATGCCAAGAATGGCAATGGTACAGAGATCTCAGAGTTCTCGCGGGTTTTGTACAACCAAAATGCATGAAACAATTAATGTTTCAACGTTTTTCGCTCGAAATCACTCCAAAAACGGTATTAGCCTTTTCCCCTTTCGCTTTTCCTTTAATTTTTCAAGTCAAACATTGCAATTTCTGTGTTTATTTGACCGTACAAATGAATTTTTATTGGTTCTGAGAGCTTGGCTTGGATAGATCCAAGATGGATCAGATCTGGCCGTGAATGCATGTTAGCTTTAGACCCTAGTCGTTAAAATTTTGATGTTGAATGTTTGTTTCTAAGAAATTCTTTTATACCACATCGTTGGTTTCACTATTTTTCACAGCTTTGGGTTTCTATAAATAGAACCCCAATCGTATAGGGAAAAAAGAAAAAAAAAAGTTGGGACAACCTGAAAAAGCTCTAGTTTTAAGTTCAAACTTGAAATCTGAGTTGTTTAGTATAATTTTAGACTTTAGCCTTAAAGGGGTTTGAGTCTCTCTCAGTTTAAATTATTTAATTATTTTTTCTTTGTCTTCTTGTTGCTGAGTTTGGGATTGGAAGCACAAGGCTCCAAGTTCAACTCTTGACAAAGGCTGCGCTAAAAAAAGGTAACATTTTATCATTTTATAGCTTTTTGGTTTCCTGTTTTGTTTTGTTAGCATAATTATCTGCTTTGTGTCGAGTTATAGTAGTTCATTTAATTTCTCCTTTTTTTGTCAATATATGATTAGGCTTAATCATGGTAGATTAGTTATGATTGGACAATTAGGCTTTTGTCTCTATTAATGCTAACATCACCTATTATGATAGTGTTTAAGTTGATAGGATTAGTAATATCAACAATGTTGTATGCAGACATGCTTAATCTTTTTTAAATAGTAATTTGATCTGATCTGGATGTAATTCCTCTATGCTTAGTTTTGTTTAAGCTCAGACCAATCCATGATTGTTGATTATGTGACTAAGGGAGTTTTAAGTTTAAGATGCATCACTGAATTGAAATGTGTAATGGACAAGGATCCAATGTTGATTTCACATGCTTAGCTTTGGATCATGTTGGTAGATTTGTGGTTTCATGTGTTCAAATGTGGAGATTTGAGGTCATAATTTGTTTGTTTTAACTGGCATGAGTCTGCCCTAGGTGTGGTATGGCTGCTGAAAGTTTGCTTGACATTGGCTTAGCTTAGTTAGGATTGGTTTCAATAACCTATGATTCATTTAGAATAGAGTTAGTATAAAATAACCTGCATTAATATGGATGGTAGATCCTGATACCTGAGATGTTTGGGAGTAATTTAGTCCTGCCTTATTGGGCCTTGATCACACCTTGACTACAACCTGTGGAAGCAAACTAGTTAAAGCCTGAACAATATTGATGCAATCCAAATTACCATAGTGACGACTCAAGTGTTCAAGCCGAGGAGACCCAAATTGAAGCCCGAGAGGATGTAGATTGAAGCCCCGATCCGCCTCACGTAAAGAACAAGTCTAGTAGCCCAAATTAGGACTTCTAGTAAGCTCTAGTGAGCATGAGGGGCTGGTCTAATGTGACAGAAGCTTCCCTTTTTGTGTTTTCTAGGCTTATTAAATGCTATTTTGACTTTCATAATGTGTAGTGGCTTTCTAGGTTTCTAGGAGTATGCATTTTGTAGTCTTCTGCACCTAAGACTACACTTCCATTTATTTCTTTTGACTAGTATATTTTAAGAACCTTATTTAAAGGTGCTTGTAATTCATTTGAAATAACCTATCTTGAAATATATGAATATTGAACTTTTCTCTCTAGTTGAGACTTCTTGTGATTTGGTGGACTCCAAATTATACAACCTTGTTTTGATCATTCAATTTGCAAGAGTTTGTTATTCTCTTGAGGATTGTTGCATAAGATAGGTGCCTTTGATCCTCTAGGAAGGTAACTAGGATTTGTTCTTCTAGTTATTATCCAATTGGTTATCAATTGTGTCTTCATTTCTATCTTGTCTTTATTTTCTTGCATCATTTGGTATCAGAGCCTAGTTTAGATTTGTTCCAACAAATCTAGTCTTGGGTTTGGTATTCACACAAAAACAAATCTGGAAAAAAGTCCAAAATTCGTTTGAATTCCTTGTTTTGTTGTTGATTCTAGTGTTAGATTCGAGTTCCTTAGAGTTCTTAGGTTCTAAATCTGAAGTTTTGAGTCAATTGAAGTTAGATTTTCAATTTCCACCATTGTTAGATCTTGAAACTTGAAGACTCAAAGTGGGTCTTGTAGAAGAGGTAGAAATTGAGGGTTGAAAGTTATTGGGTTGATTTCTCCTAGTTAAGAAGGGCAAGAATCCAAAAATTGGGAAGATTTGGAGTATTTCGGTGTTCTTGATCTATTTGGTGAATCTGATTTTGGTGTTTGAAGACTTGTGTTTTTGGATGTTCATATGTTCAAGAAAAAGTTCACGAACTATTATTTCTAAAGTCTCCAATCGTGCCATTAGTTTAGGTGTCTTGGGTGATCCATGGTGATATTTGGAAACTAGACCTCAAGATGGTCATTTTGGTCTATCATTTGAAATGTTTTGAATACTTATGTTCTTGAGTGTTCATAAATATTTTGTAAATGTTCATGTGTGTTCTTGATAATTTCGATTTACTACCTTTGTTTGATCTAATTTTGGTGATAAGTTGAGCTTTCAAGGTGTTAGGTAGTGTGAAAATTTCTTGAAGTCAAAGGGACTAGTCAAGAGTTAATTCCCAAGAAGTTGTGCATTAAACCCTCCAAAACGTAGAGAAGGGGGCTTGCATTCATTAGGAGATGTCAAAAATCAGTTTGGGGTGTGTGAAAGGTGTAGAGCCAAACAAATAGTCAAACCATTAATTGACACAAGTTCCCAAGTCAATTCTTGGGAAGACTAACGATCCTCGAGAAAAGAGTGTCCAAGTTCCTAATCACCTCTTAGGAAAACGAGAAATCAAGTGTGCAAGTCCCTAGTCATCTTTTGGGAAGACGAGAAGCTACATTGAAACTTGTAGTAATTAAATTCCAAGACAAGTTGGTCAAAGGATATTAATTAGTAAGACTTAGGGGCCGCCTTGCACATTTTAAGGGGGGTTGGGAAGCTTCTTAATCCTTTCTTTGTGACATAAATTCTAGCTAGTATCCATTGAGTAATTACCTACTCAAAGTTTACTAGTTCTTGAGCTATTACTTTTTCCGTGCTAATTCTTTCAAGCTTTTCTCGTTTTAACTTGTCGTGAATTGTTTGACTAAAGTGCGCCACAATTAAAAGAGTCGTCCGACTATAGAGTCCCATAATCTCACTCTAATCCCGAAGAGGTAGCATCTTTTGTATAATTTGGGGGATTGAATAGGAGTTGGTCAATTTCGAGGAAGCCAAATACTACAAGATGGAGTGAACCAAACCTATTGTATCATTGAGTGAACCGAGCGCCACCCAAATAAAGTAAGGGAGTGAGTAAGGTGATTTCTAACTCATAACCTTTTCTTCGAGCTTTGTTATGCAGGTACGATAGCCCAAGGTGCAATGAGGACTAAGCCCGTTCAATCAGAAGTAAGAACTAGATGGCTTACACAAAGGAGAGGACCACTATTTCCAAGAAAAGGAGACAGATTGCCTAATCCAAGGTTTCAAAAATTAAAGGTGAATATTTGTGGGTATAATGGCTTTGATATAGAGCTTGAAGATTTGTGTGACTCCACATTCATTTCTCCTTATGCGGCTGATTGGTTGAATTTGACATGGGTTAAAAAGAGATATCCATATGACTATAACAGGTATCAACTTGAGTGGATGGTCAAGGTGGTAATATCTCATGGAGATTATCTTGAAACGGTACGATGTGATGTGTTTCCCTTAAAAACAAGTCACTTATGCTTTGGACAGCCCTGGTTTAAAAAACACGACATACCAAATGTACGAAATTGGATAAAGTATGTCATAGACGAGGAAGGATGGCCTCTATTTCCATTCCCATTTAGGAAAGAAAATCCCAATAGTGCACATGTCTCTTCTATGCCTATAGGGGAGTGTAATGCCATGCAAAATGGGATGTTTGGGCTGACTGGAGTGAGTGGGCTGCCACAAAAGAAACAAGAGAATGGAATTGAAAAGAACATGAGAGAAAAGAAAGAAGAAAAGAAACGGAATGATGGAGAGAAAGTTCTTCACTCTAACACTCACAATCTTTCTTCTTCCTCTAGTTGCTTGAATTCTTTTGTAGGTACCGATGAAAAAAAAAGCTGGAGAGTGAGCCTCTGACAATGAAAACTCATGAAGAGGATGCAATGACTCCGAAAGAGCAGATTTGCCCAAAAGAGGAACTTGAAGGTAAAGAGAACCATTCTTGTGAGCTTGAAGGTAAGTCAACTAAACTCACTACTTTAGATGCTAATGCTGAGCATGTTGATTGTGTGAGTATGAGTACGAAATTATCTTGTGTGGGCTTAAAATCTTCTTTGTCTTGTGATGATAAATTGAATGAATCTTGTGGAGATAAACTAGTTGTTCTTTGTTGTGATCCTGAAACTGAAACTACTTGTGAGTTTGATGTGATGAAAACTAGTGTTGACACTTGTCATGAGAGTCTTAATGCAAAAGACACAACTTCTGTGGTTGAAAGGAGTGAAAACAAGTTGATTGATTTTAATGTCTTGTCTTTAGAAAGCAATCTTGAACCTTGTGTATGCGTGAGTAATATTCCATTATTAGTTGATGATTATTCTAGATATGATGAAATTGTTGGCCATAAATGTGATTATTTGGAATTAGGCACACCACCCATGTTTGATAAGGAAGAAAGCAATTCATCTTTGAGTCTTTCTAATGTTGAATCTGCAAGATGATAATGAAATTGACTTGAATGATGAGTTTGAACATATGGACTTCAATGATGATGTGAACTTGTGTGAGACCTTTCTTGTGAAGCTATTTTTACTTGGAGATGCTTGTTTGTTTAATGATGAGTTTGAGTTTCTTAATACTCTTTCTAGTGATGGAATTAACTCCTTGTTAGATAGTTCAGTGGATAGAGGACATTGTCTTGGGAAGGAAAGTGTGGGAAGTTGCTTAAGTAATAAATCTTCTTTGTGTGGTCCAAATCGTGATCTCGTGCTTAATAGTATTCATGATTGTGAAAGTGAACTTACTGATGATGAAGTGACCTTAAGTAGCACTTTTCTTTGCTATTTGTTTGGGTATGATGAGGGTTATGATTGTTTTAGGAGCTTTTGTGATGTGGAGGATTTAACGTGTGACTTTGAGTGTGCTAGACATATAGGAAGTGATCTTGAGGAGGATTGGGAAAGTAGTGCAGAATTCTTTAATAGTAAAGAAGAATTTGAGGATGAGTTCTCACTAGGAGCAACATTTGAGTTGAAATCTCTAGGTGTGAATAATCTTGAAGCGGAAAAGGAAAGTAGAATGGTGGATGCTAGTTCTAGTGTCTATTACTTTACTTATTGTGATCCTTACATAGATTACTCACTTGAGATAGGCTATACCAAGTTCCTTAGTTTGAAATGTGGAAGTTATGCGTTTGAATCTTGGGATAATAGTCACGATCTTAGAGGTAAAATTCTTCCTTTTGATAAGTTTGATTGCTTATTTGACTCTTGGTGAGTTCTTGTCAAAGGAAAAGACGAGAGAAGTATGAGAAATCTGGTCATTACACATGGTTTGATCCCTTTGATATTTCTAAGATCAATGATGGCACATATTCTTACCTCATGATTCATGCTTCTTTAGAGTACTCTTGTAGTAATTGGATACATCATTGTCACTTTTGTTTGTTGTTACTATTCGAGTTACTAGTAGATATGCTTAAGACATATGATAAGATTGATGTGTTGACCATTTTGTTTTTTGACCCTAATTGATCATAAGGTTTATAACTTGTTCGAATTAATGACTTTAGGGTGGGCTGGTACATTACTTCTAAGATTGGCAAGTTGAGTTATTCTACTTGTTTTGTACTTAGCCTTGGAAAGAATTTAGTGTATTTTAAGGTGAATCGAAGTGAGACCCATTGGAAAGATCCTCCCCGGACATCATTGTGGTAAGCGACCACGACTTGCAAACTCCATGAAGATGGTAGGTTTTCTTGGCTCATGCTTCTTCTTGGGCTTTCCAAATCCTTGACGGGATCAAATTTGAAGGAAAAATTCTTTTCAAGAGGGGGAGAATGATGTAGTCCATATAGCCATGATAATGATCCAACTGTGCTATAATGACGTGGTTGAGGTTGATGCTGCGATCGAGGTTGATATTAATGTTTTAGTTTCGAGGACAAAATTCTTCCAAGAAAGGGAGGATGATGCAATCCAAATTACCATGGTGACGACTCAAGTGTTCAAGTCGAGGAGACCCAAATTGAAGCCCGAGAGGATGTGGATTGAAGCCCAAAATCTGCTCCCACAGAAAGAACAAGTCTAGCAGCCCAAATTAGGACTTTTAGAAGCTTTAGTGTGAACAGGAGGGGCTGGTCTAATGTGAACCAAGGAAGCTTCCCTTTTTGTGTTTTCTATGCTTATTAAAGGCTATTTTGACTTTCATAATGTGTAGTGGCTTTCTTGGCTTCTAGGAGTATGCTTTTTGTAGTCTTCTATGCACCTAGAAGACTACACTTCCATTTATTTCTTTTGACTAGTATATTTTAAGAACCTTATTTAAAGGTGCTTGTAATTCATATTTGAACCTATCTTGAAATATATGAATATTGAACTTTTCTCTCTAGTTGAGACTTGTTGTGATTTGGTGGACTCCAAATTATACAACCTTGTTTTGATCATTCAATTTCCAAGCGATTGTTATTCTCTTGAGGATTATTGCATAAGATAGGTGCCTTTGATCCTTTTGGAAGGTAATTAGGACTTGTTCTTCTAGTTATTGTCCAATTGGTTATCAATTGTGTCTTCTTTTTTATCTTGTCTTTATTTTCTTGCACCAAATATGGAAGATGCTTCTACTAAATGTCTATCATGATCAATTTATGGTATTTGTCTGAATATGGTGTTGTGTCTACAATTTTTTTAAAGATTAAAAGGGGCTCGGAGTCTAATAACAGTTTGGTGTTTTCTTGTTTTGAGAGGTGCTCTTGTTTGAGTGTAAATGACTCTACCCTAAGTGGATTTTTGCTGATTTTGACAACATAAGGCAACTGGGATCTGTGTCAACTTTGGACATCCATGTTTTTTTTGTCAATATTTTGACTATAGAAAGGTGAAGTAGGAAAATCAGAAATGTTTTCTTTTGTAGCCTAAATCAGTCTAAAAATAAGAATGTATGTTGTCTGTTTGCCCACTCTTCATGATCTTTAAAGATTAGAGTAATTTTGGAATCAGAATCTAGTGCCAAGTTTATTAGTAGACTAATTGATGTTAATTTTGATGTGGTACTTAGTTTAAAACTAGTTCAGTAATGGTACATGTATGGCCATAAGTGCTCATGGAAAACCATAAACCATTTGGTGTAGAAGAGTCTTTTAAAGGTACCTTGAGAGAGGATGAAAGGGGGAAATCAAGTTCACTTGGTTCATGATACCTTTCCTCCAAATAAAAGGTACCATGGCACACTCTGCATGTCCATGGGGTGAGTCTTTGCTGTGTGAGTACACTTGGCCTTGCAGTTCCATCATTTTGATCAAAGCAAGAGGAGAAAAAGAGCTTAATTTTGCCTTAAAAGATTAACAGAGCGATAAGTCAAGTCTGCCACTTGTAAAATGCTTGATTCTGAAAGTAAGAGGGATTTAGATTTAATTGAAGGTCCTGTGGCTTAATTGAGAAAACGAGCTTAATTTTGCCTTAAAAGATTAACAGAGCCCTAGGTCAAGTCTGCCACTTGTAAAATGCTTGATTCTGAAAGTAAGAGGGATTTAGATTTAATTGAAGGTCCTGTGGCTTAATTGTTTTTAAAAATTCTTTAAAAATAAGGGTAAAAGAAGTAAGGTTTCCAATTTTGTTTTAAAGGTACTCTATATCCTCTTCGTATCTTGCTTCCTCTTCTGGATTTGACTATTAAACTTTCTTATGAGTATGGTATATGTGAAGTCATGAATCATTCCATGTCATCTGGTCTGTTTGAAACTGCCAAGCCTTAGGCTTTTGTATCATATTGTTGGGTATTTGAATACTCTTCTATGGTCTCTCTTGTTTGAATAAACACATTATATCATCATATCAATACATGGATGTGGTAGTTGACCCCTTCATTCTTTTTATTGCACCTAAACCTCAGCACATGTATGTCTTGTGTGTCTTTCTGAGCATTCCCTTGCTTCTACTAAAATTTGATGGGGATTTAAAGACCAAGCTTATGTTATCTCTGGATGTTTTGGACCTGAGTTGAATAGTATCCTGCCTATGCTTAACCTGCAGCTCAAAATATGTGTTTTGTATTCCTGCACTTGCCTTGTGTCTGATTTGATCAAGTCCCCTTCTAGCACTTAGATTTAAAGACTTGGAAGGTGAAAAGAGTTTGGTTCTTAAAGAAAAAAAGTGTTCTCTTCAATATACAT